>NC_041053.1:42263691-42376191 GCF_900634775.1 Gouania willdenowi
GAATATATATATATATAGTATGTATTAGATATATACATGTACTGTATGTATATATATGTACTGTATATATACATATGTACTGTATGTATATATATGTACATACGTCTAGTAAAAGACAGGGAAAACACACTCTTGCCTTTCTTGTATAAAATGTCAGTCTACTACAGACACACACACACACACATACTACACACAGACACAGACACACACACACATATACTACACAATATACCACACACACACACCACCCACACACACACACACACACACACACACACACACACACACCACACACACCACACACACACACACACACACTAATCAAAGCTCAGATGAAAAACTCCAGCAGCAGAAACAGTTTGTTTGTAAATAGATTCTAATAGTCAGCACTGATTGGCTGCTCCTGACAGCATGGACACGCCCACCCCCCCCTTCCCCACCCCAGTTCAATGTTATCTATCAGAGAAACTCAATGAGACGGAGGCGTGGTGTTGCTATGGTGACAGAGATAAACCATCGCTGATGTAGTGACGACAGACACGCTGAGTCAGTAACACAACCACAGACACTAGAGGTGGGAACCTCTGGGTATCGATACGATACGATACGATACGTGATACAAAGCTCACGTAACTATTACCTCACGATATGACGATACTGCGATTATCGATATATTTGTCAGAAATCAATCTATAATAATCTATGACATAACAAAAAAGATTAAAGTGAAAAATACATTTTTATTTTTATATCTGATATAAATATACAATAAATATAAAAAGTGTCCAATGAAACATTTCTGTAAATAAGTGTCAACATACCAATATAAACTAATGAGTATGTGTATGTGTGTAGTATGTGTGTGTGTGTGTAGTATGTGTGTGTGTGTAGTTTATGTGCGTATTAGTATGTGTACTATGTGTGTGTGTGTAGTATATATGTGTGTGGGTGTAATTTACGTGTGGTGTGTAGTAAATGTGTCGTGTGGTGTCGTATGTGTGTGGTGTACTATGTGTGTAGTGTGTGGTGTGTAGTATCTGTTAGTGTGTGTAGACTGTGTGTGTAGTATGTGCATGTGTGTAGTATATGTGTAGTGTGGTGTAGTGTGTGTAGGTGTGTGTAGTATGTGTGTAGCTCTATGTGTAGTGTGTGTAGTGTGTGTGTCGTGTTTAGTATGTGTGTAGTATGTGTGCCCCCAGCTCATGTGTGTTTGTGCGCATGCCTCTGCTACACAGTTAGCTTAGCATTGAGCAAGGATTGTAATTCCTGTAAGTGGAAATAAGTCCTGTTAACCAAATCGCTACGTCATTATCATTTATAAACCGCACCGGTGTGCAGCATTTGAAGTTAGAAATCAAGCTAATGCTAAAGCTAAAGCAAAGCTAGCGGTCCGTTATCAGTGAACAGAGCAAAGGTTATTACAAGGAAAATGAGGAGTTCATGACTTTGGATATGAATAAAAACCTTTTCACCTGAGTCATGTTCATTCTGTTATTACATGATAAATATGATTATTTCTGTAGAATGTTTGACTTTTAGGAAGTTTTATCCTGTATGTTTGAACTTTTAGAATAATATCTTACATTTAAATATCTACAAAGCTGCTGCATTTGGACATTTTTTTAATTTTTGCTCTACAAGGAAACGTAAAACTCAGGTAGTATTATTGGTGCTTTAAAGATGTTTTATAATATTATTTATTATATCATTTACCCAAACCCTGTGATTTTCTTTATTTGTAACACTAAATGCTGACTGTGCACTTTATTTTAGTCAAGAGCTGTAAACAGATCAGCAGTGGAAAGATATGATTTAGTATTTTACACAGAAATGTTCTAAACTTTATTTATATTAGAGATAATTATGTCATGTGCAGTTAAAAACAACAGGTTTGTATTGTTTTCACAGGTTTTGTTCAATGTTATACCATAAAATAAGATTAGAATGTTCAAGGTGTTTAATGTTAGTTATAAAAATTAAAATTGGAAATTTGCCAGTAAATTGCAATCGTTTCTGCACTCTATTATTATTATTAATAACTCCACTTCATCATTGATCAGATTTCATTATGAATAACGAGTGTGATCAGATCATCAGTGAGTGATTTAACCTCAGCTTTATTTATGTATATATATATATATATATATGTATATATATATATATATATGTATATATATACATATATATATAGACCCTTTCAAAAAAATTGAATATCATAGAAAAGTTGTTTAATTTCCATAATTCCATTCAAAAAGTGAAATTTTCATATATTCAGGGTCCACAATTTAAACAATTTCAAGTATTTATTTGTTAATTTTATATAATTTGTGCTTCCAGCTCATAAAACCCATGAAAACAGGATTTCTAAAAATCAGAATACTGAAGAAATCAACATTTATTTTAAAAAAGAAGAGAAGAAGAAGTGCACGTCAGTGGTCTATGGTCGTCTTTTCTGATGAAAGTAAAGTGTGTCTTTTATTCTGGAATCAAGGTCCAGGGTTGGATGAAGAACGTGTGAGGAACAGAACATTTCACTGTAAATATTTCACACCTAAGCATTCTGGGTAAATGGTGATTTCTTCACTGTATTCTAATTTTTTGAATTCCTGTTTTTATGGTTTTATGAGCTGGATGTAAAAATAAATACTGAATCTATAATCTATGAAGTTTAACTTTTTGAATGGTATTATGGAAATGAAACAGCTTTTCCATGATATTTTATATTTTGGAAAGCGTTTGTTTATATATTATGGGCGTCACTGAGCATGTGCAGCTCTGCTCTGGGTCATTTATCATGTTAGGGCTCGTCTGGAGCTGGTCACCATCATCCCTGCTCCCCACCTCCTCATTAAAGCCCCACAGAGAGAGCCAGAAAACATACAGAGATGGACAGAAGGAGGGCAAGGCCCCCATGGAGGACAAGGTGCAGAGTTTTACATGGACTGTTGATCAGTATCTACTGTAGTTTATCAGTTTGATTTTAGCTCTGAGCTTTTCACCATCAATCAATTAATCGTCTTATCTTAATTTGTCTGGTCTGGTTGTGTCTTGTAATGTTTTTTCTCATCTGGTCCTTTTTTTTTAATCTAAACTTGTCTTAACTCACTGTGTCTTCTTTTGTCTGGTCTTCACTCATATTATTGTGTCCTGTCTTGCTCTGTTTTAACTTGACTGGTCTCACCTTGTCCTGTTTTTTTTTTTTTTGCTTGTCTTAACTCATCTTTACTTGTCTTGTCTCACCTCATCATATCATCTGTTCTTGTCCTGTCTTAACTTGTCTTATTTCATCTCACCCTGTTTTTTTCATTCTTATCTTGTCTCAGTAAAAAATAATCTTCGACACATTTTTTAAATCCATGCCTTAATGAACCCTGGCGTTAGGACCAGTCTGTGTGTGTCCAGTCCTCGAGGGCTGTTGTTTGTCCTGTTGTTTGTCTGTGTGACACAGAGACACTAGTTGTCATTATTCTGAATGTGTGAGAGATTAAAGAGGAGGATGTAATACTCCAGGGAGCTCCAGCAGAGGCCTCCACCTCCCCACTGCTGCTCCTCTGGGACCTCACACCCCTCCTCCTCTTCCTCTGTTAGCCAATCAGAACAATCCTACACAAACCATTCTCTGATCCTGTTGTTGAGATTCAACATGTTTGATCTCGTTTTGTTGTTTTCTCACGTTTTGTTTCTCATCCTCATCCGTGTGGTTTCTCTCACTCCTCCATAAAGACATATATATATATAAATATATATCCTTTATATTTATTATTCGTTGTTCAAACTTTTCTGATTCTTTTTTTTAATTCATTCAATTTAGTTGTATTAATTATTTTTAATTATTATTATTAATAATAATAATAATAATAATAATAATAATACTTTGTATATTAAATGCCACTGGTCACCTTTTTTACGATGAGAAAATGAAATAAAATACAAAAAAAATGCACAAAATAAAGTCTGTTCATGTTCTATTTAACAGTGCTCTATAATCTAACACTCTATAGACTAACGCTCTATAATCAAACGACTAGGGCTTGCAGCTATCGATTCTTTTTGGATCAATGATTCTAAGCACTTTATTGATCGATTAATCAGATACATTTTTTTTTTTTGCGTTTTTAAGGAAAGGCAAATTTATGTGTATAGAACATTTCATACACAAGGCAATTCAATGTGCTTTACATGATAAAACATTCAGTAAAATCAATAAGAACATTAAAATCATCAGTAAAATCAATTAAAATCATCAGTAAAATCAATTAAAATCATCAGTAAAATCATCATGACATCATCATCATGACCATAAATCTCTCTCAATCATATGCAGTAGATAAAAAAAGTTCCTTTAACTTTGATTTAAAAATGTTCACATGTGATGCTGACTTCAGCTCTGCTGCAGTTTGTTCCACTTCTTGCAGCATAACAACTAAACACAGCATCACCATGGTTACTGTGAGCTCTGGGCTCCACTATCTGACCTGTGTCCATAGATCTCAGAGACCTGCTGGGTTCATACCTGACTAACATCTCACTGATGTATTCTGGACCAAACCCATTCACACCTTTATAACCAGCAGCAGAACTTTACAGTCTCCTCTGAGGCTGACTGGGAGCCAGTGTAATGTGTTCTGACCTCTTTGTCTGGTTCAGACCTGAGCTGCAGCGTTCTGAACCAGCTGTAGATGTTTGATGAAGACCATTACAATAGTCCAGTCTGCTGGAGATAAAAGCATGGACCAGTTTCTCCTGATCTTTCTGAGTCATTAACCTTTCACTCTGGAGATGTTCTTTAGGTGGTAGAAGATGTTTTTGTGATAGATTTGATCTGATGCTGAATGTCAGATCTGAGTCAATCAGAACACCAAGGTTTTTGACTTGGTCTTTATCTTCTAAAGATCCAGACTCAGATACTTGCTGACAGCAGTCCTCTTTTCATTGTTACCAAAGACAATCACCTCCATCTTGTCATGGTTTAGTTGAAGGAAGTTTTCACTCATCCAGCAGTTTACTTTTTCTAAACAGTCACACAACACCTCAATGGGACCATAGTCATCTGGGTTCAGTGATAGATATAGTTGTGTATCATCTGCGTAGCTCTGATAATCAACCTTACAGTTGTGTAAATGTGTCCTAAAGGAAGCATATAAAGGTTAAACAGAAGAGGTCCAAGAACAGAGCCCTGAGGAACCCCACAGGACATTGGTAATCTGTCAGATTCAAAGTTTACAATGTTTACAAAATAACTTTGATCCTCCAAGTAGAACTTAAACCATTACTTTAACATTTAGTCCAACCCATGTTTACAATCTGTGTAACAAAATTGTATGATCTACAGCAGTGGTGTCCAATTCCGGTCCTCGAGGGCCACTATCCAGCATGTTCTAGATGTTCCCTCTTCCAACACACCTGATTCAAATGATTAGGATCGTTATCAGGCTTCTGCAGAGCTGGATGAGGAGTTGATCATTTGAATCAGGTGTGTTGGAAGAGGGAAACATCTAAAACATGCTGGATAGTGGCCCTCGAGGACCGCAATTGGACACCCCTGATCTACAGTGTCAAATGCAAAGTAAAACAACAAAAATGACGTGGCTGTAAAATGATCAAACATTTAACTTTTATTTCTCAAAAAAACAACATTTGGCTCCAAAACTAAGCCTATTTATTGCATTTTAACTATGTAGTGTTAATAAGTGCCAGTGCCCACAATTAAATAACAATACAGTTAAGTCAACTAACTACTAACAAATATTTGATCATTTCTGGGGTGAGCCTCGTTGCTATGGTAACCTAGAAACATATGTGTTTGACAAACACTGGAATGAGGTTTTTAGCAGCTGAGAAAATGAATTTATCTCAGGCTTACTAAAGTATTTCTATATAAATATTGTGCTGCTGACATTATTAGAATTGTTTACAGTGATGATCAGAGACAGTTTTTAAAATCCACTTCAGAGCACAGACACTGAGACGTACAACAATATTTAATGCTACAATTTCTCTAATTTAATGTCCGTTTTCTCAATGTAAAGCTTTTAAGGCCTTAAATTTAGCTACATCACATGTAAAACTTGACCTTTTTAAGGATTTAAAGACCATCTACCCTGGTTTGTGTGTACACGCGTGTTTCTGATCACACCACTGACGTCTCCTCCGCTGGCGGACACCGCTGGTACGAGGCTCCGCTGCTACACGGGCCACTGGGTGTAGCCGCTGTAGCAATCTGAAGCTAGAGTCACTGCATCTACTGGATTATAACTGTTTGATTTACCTAAATCTAAGATTACCTGGTGGTGGTAAACTATTTCAGAGTAATTTACGCTGTAGGTTCACTGAGAAAGTATTAGAACTGAGTTTTCTGCTGTTTTATATCTGATGCTAACGCTAACCTCTGCAGCCAAATACACACGTATATGTCAATATATCGAGGCTGGAAAACTTCAGCGTTCCTTTTTAATTTATCGTCTGGTTAATTTATGTATTTATTGATTATCAGCCCAGGTCTAAATTAGCGCTACATGACCTTGTTTCAGCGACGCTTGTTGAAACAACACGTGGATGTTTTTCTGTTCAGATGCTGCATCATTGAAGTCGTACTGCTGTGGTATGGCAGGTATTGTTTACAGTAAACACATGATTGTACCTTGTTTCTTCATTTTTGAGGATGTAATGATCCCAGACTTTAGACATTCTATGTTGTTTACTCTACGCCATGGCGCTAACTAAATGCAGAATGTTTGTTGATGACGAGCTCGTGGTGGGCGGTCCCTGTGCGTATAGTGTGCGTTACAGGAACGTAACGATGCTTTGAGGCACAAGTTTTACCTCAATAAATGTTTGTAATCGAGTAACTTGATGAATCGTTTCAGCGCTACAAACGCTCTCTAATCTAACGCTCTCTCTCTCTCCTCAGGAGGTGCTGTTAAAGCGAGCGGCTGACCTGGTTGAAGCTCTTTATGGGATGCCTCACAACAACCAGGTGATTCCTGGAGGACCCCGTCCTGCATGTGTCACATTAACTATTGTGTGTAGTCATTCTGTATAGTTTACTGTTATTTTTGTGTTTTTTTATACTCATCTTATGTATTTTTTGAGTCATTTTGTCTGTTTTTGCTGTAGTTTTGTATATTTTCTGCGCCTCTGTTGTGTATTCTTCATTTTTGTGTGTTTTTGGAGTTTTTGTGAGTTTTTGGAGTCATATTTTATGTTGACTTTGGGGTCCACAAAATCAAGCCTCTTGTGTCTGTGTCTCTGAAGCCCTAACCTGGCAACACAGCTAAAGCTAGCTTTAGTATTTAGTTAGCTTTAGTTAAATTTAGCTATCTTTAATTATCTTTATCTATCTTTAGTTACCTTTAGCTACATTTAGCTACGTTTAGCTACATTTAGCTACCTTTAGCTATATTTAGCTACGTTTAGCTACCTTTAGCTACGTTAAGCTACCTTTCGCTATATTTAGCTACCTTTAGCTACGTTTAGCTACCTTTAGCTATATTTAGCTACGTTTAGCTACCTTTAGCTATGTTTAGCTACCTTTAGCTACGTTTAGCTACCTTTAGCTATATTTAGCTACCTTTAGCTAAATTTAGCTACGTTTAGCTACCTTTAGCTATATTTAGCTACCTTTAGCTAAATTTAGCTACGTTTAGCTACCTTTAGCTAAATTTAGCTACGTTTAGCTACCTTTAGCTATATTTAGCTACGTTTAGCTACCTTTAGCTATATTTAGCTACGTTTAGCTACCTTTTGCTATATTTAGCTGTTTAGCTACCTTTAGCTATGTTGTTGGTAGAACTGAGTGTTTTTCTCACCTTGTGTGCAGGAGATCATCCTAAAGCGAGCGGCCGACCTCACTGAGGCGCTCTACAGCGTTCCTCGGAGTCACATCAGCTACCGTCGCTAACAGGTTCAGCCGCTCACTCAGGAATGATGGGCGTGAAACTCGTTTAGCAGCCAGTTAGCCGTTAACATCTCTGAGGCTGCACAGGCCGACCAAGGTCAGTTCATATCCCTCCTCGTCACCCCCTCATAACCACCTGGTAATTATTATTATTATTACTACTGGTAACCACCTGGTAATAATAATATTATTATTACTAGTACAGTGCCCATCGGAGGTATGTATTCATATAGTGGGAGGAGCTTAAGTAGAGTTAATTATGTGTGTGAAGGTTGTATGTACATAGAGGTGTACATACTGTACTCTGTAGTGTTATAAAGGGTTTATTTATGGGTGTAAAATAAAATAGTGTGTGATTTATCTGGTTTAATTCTATAGAACATTAATATGATAAATGTGTTGTTGTTTTCATTCATTTTTTATATTTTTTTTTTTCGTTTGCTGTATTTTCTGTAATGTATGTTTTTTAGAGTCATTCTGTGTATTTTTGTATCTTCTGTTGTGTTTTGTGCATTTTTTGTATAATTGTTGTTTTTTGTTGTTATTGTAGTGATTATGGAATCATTTTGTGTTTTTTTTTATATCTTTTTTAGTGTAGTTTTGTGCATTTCTGTTGTCATTTTGTCTATTTTTGTATAAATATTTAGTTTTGTGTATTTTGAGTCATTTTCATATGTTTGTGTTGTTTTGGTGTATTTTTCTATAATGTTTGTTTTTTGGAGTCATTTTGTGTGTTTTTGTGCATTTCTGTTGTTGTTTTGTGTACTTTTTGTATAAATAATGTTTAGTGTTTTGTTTTATTTTACTCATTCAGTATATTTTTATTATAAATACTGTGTGTGTGTGTGTGTGTGTGATTTTGTGAGCAGATTTTTCTCTGGTTAGGATCTTAGCGAGTGCTAAAGTCCTGCCCTCCTGACCAATCAAATCTCTTAGAAAGCGAGACTCTCTACCTGTGTTACCGTGTGGGACTCTCATCTCCTCTGTGGCTTCTCTCGCACGCACGCACGCACGCATCAGCCGCGAGCATGCACATACTCCGTCACAGGTTGTTGAAATGTGTATAGAGAAAAAAAAAAAACAGAAATCACCAAATAAGGAAAAGTCAAAAAGTAAGTTTCCTTAAAAGTGAAGTCCAGGAGGGGGAGGGATCTGTGTAGTGAAATAGATATACATGGTGCACTAGCGCCCCCTCACACACTGAGGTCAAAAGCTGAATAGGTTTCACTTGCCGTGCTGTCTCGGTGAAATAAAATTAAAAATAAACATTTTGAACTGACCAAATTACTCCAAAATAAAAGATGCTCAAAGTCGGGGTATTTGGAAGCTGTTGACTAAATTTCAGGTCAAACAGGAACCACGTCTGACACACACACACACCACACACACTTACTTTTTGCTTTATAGATAGATAACTGATAACCACCTGATAATAATAATAATTATTATTATGTTATTACTGATAACTACTCAAAAGAAATTATGGTTTAAAAAAATAATACCTTTAAGCAAACATTGCTTTCTTTTTATTTTACTGTGATTCTAATTTATGTATTTACACTGTAACAATATTAATTTTTATCTAATTCTTATTAATTTTATTTTACTTTATGTTAGTTTTATATATTAATTTTAATTATTATATTTTAAATATATATATATATGAGAAAAACAGCTATTGCTTTTTATTTTCTATTCAATTTATTTTTAAATTTTCATCTCTTATTTTATATTTTCTAACACTTATTTCAAAAATTATTTTATGAGGAAAAAAAGCATAAAAATCGTGAGGTTTTTCTGGTAATCTGAAACAGCTGCAGCAGTGAAGGAAACATTATTTCAGTTTTAAGTTAAAAATGACATTTACAAAAACAATAAAGGATACAAACTGCTACAAACATGATGGAATAAAATACAGAAACTGACAAAAAAAAAGGCATATGCATTATTACAAAAACACAAAACTACAACAGAAAGATACAAAAAACACTCAAACATACATAATTAGATCAACAAATATTGTCAGAGATAGAAAATATGAAATGGACGCTGTACAGACAGTCAGACAACTACAAAATAACGGAATAAGAAAAATACACCAAAGGAGTCACAGAGAAGCCCCGCCCCTTTAGCCTTGGAATAATCAGGAACATGAAGGAATAAAATGACTGATCAGTTCATAACGTCTGTGTTAATGAAGCTGGGCCGAGTGTTCGGGGCGTTTGTTTACGTCCCTGTCGCTCCCTGCTCGTCCTTTAAAGTGAGATTTAAATATTAGTTCATTAAAGGAGACGCTGAGGATTCGTTTGTTATTAACGTTTTCATCACGTTTACGAGGTTTCCACTCTCCGTCACAGACGAGTAGAAGCTCCTTCACAACCGACCAATCAAAACGTTTGCCTGAACTCAGGAAAAAACCTGCAGAAACTTTACAACACTGTGTGTTTGTTATTTTGTGTTTTTCTTTTGTTGTTTTGTTTTGCTTTATTTATTTATTTTGTTTTTCTGGCATTTTTGTCATTGTTTAATTTTTTTTTATGGCCTTTTTTGTACTTTTGTGTTTTTGTTGTTATATAATTATTGTGTGTATTTTTGGAGCCTTTATTGTACTTTTTAAGTCATTTTGGTGTGTTTCTGGAAATGTTTTTGTTTTTTTTTACTGTGTCCAGTGACTGTTTCCTATTCCTTCCAAACACGTTGTGTATCTTTTCCAAGTAAAAAAAAGAAGAAAACATTAAGATTAAATTTTACATTACATGTATTTCAGACAACGAACGTGCTTCTCTCTCTGAGACTGAGTTAGCTTAGCATGTAGCACCAAGTCCCACATGTTTGGTTAGCGTAGCACGTAGCAGCCAGTCCCACAAGTTTGGTTAGCTTAGCACGTAGCAACAAGTCACACATTTTGGGTTAGCTTAGCACATAGCAACACTGGCTGGTCAGGCTCAAAGGCTAAAGGGGCGGGGCTATCTTGATTCCACAGTGAAACCTACAGTATTTTCGTTCCTGGCTTTTCTCTCCAACAAATATACACATTGATCCAAACTCTTCTTCTATGTTTCCAGGTTATTCCCGTAACTCCAACAGCGTGTCCCCTCGCGGCTACGTTCCCAGCTCCACCCCCCAACAGTCAAACAACACCATCACCTCCACCATGAACGGCTACGGAGCAGGAATGACCAACCTGGGCGTGCCCGGGTCCCCCAGCTTCCTCAACGGCTCCACCGCTAACTCCGCCTACGCAAGTGAGTGGAGTACAGGAAGTTATGCACATACACACAATAGAGACAGGAAGTGATGCACAGTCAGAGGACAGGAAGCAGTATAAAGAAAACTCTTTCAGCTCCATCACTGAGGAGGAAAATATATTTAATAATTGATCATAATTTAACATTTATTATTTAATAATCAAACTTAAATAATAAATAGAACACAACATAATTATTTCATTAAATTTAAATATTTATACATTGAATACAAAAACATGAATACATATAGTCATGGATGATAATGTGTTATTTATTACACTAATAAAGAGTCAGATTATCAACTAAATAATTCAATATAAACTATTCATATATTAGAATAATTAACTATTGAATAAATACAATAGAATTAAACATAAAAAAATATCAGTGATGCCAATAACAATAATCTCCATCATGTGGAGGTGGACTTCATGTAGGAGTTGAACATTTTTGCTTCCTGAAGTTTGTCCCTGGGCTGTGATTGGCTCCTGTGCAGTCTCAGGTGTGTGTGTGTGTGTGTGTGTGTGTGTGTGTGTGTGTGTGTGTGTGTGTGTGTGTGCCTGCAGGGAAGCTGCTGCTTTGTTCTGGCTTTGTTTTAAACAGTTTCTGTTGTGAGTCGCACTGAGACTCGTCGTTTCACTCCAACAACGCTTCACCGTGCCAGGCCCCCCCCCACCCACACCCGCACCCGCACACACACACACGCACACGCACACACCCACACCCGCACCCGCACACACACACACACACACACACACAGAGCTTTGGGCTGAAACCATTAACTCATTTATTTATTATTTACTAAAGTCATAGTAACGACACTTTGTGACATTTCCTGCATGTTGTTAATTTTTGTTACAAACTGGTTGAAATAGTGAAAATGTGTTCTATTTCATCCTTACTGACCACCAGAGGCGGTGCTTAAAGCACTGGTTGTTCCATCTCACGCCTTGGGTTGGATGAAGCCCCGGTCACTACCCGAACTTTTTTCAGGCAGGCCCCCAACACCTCGGCTTTTGTGGTGCCTCCCTCTGACCCATACATTGCGGGGCCTGGCTCGAGGGTTCTCTCCCATCATACAAGCGATGGCAGGGCTCTGGCAGCCATGCATGATGCTGGCAGCTATGGCTTGGGACAGCTAGCTCCAGTTGAGCCTGCCATTGCAGCCCTGATAGTTTCCCCTGATGAGGCTGTGAGATCGGATGCACGTTGTCCCCGGCCTCAGTGCAGGTTGACTGACGATCTACTAACTCACAGTTATAACATTGCTGCCCGAATGGGACGTTTAGGTAATTCTCTGTCACACCTGGTACTGGCTTTGTCGAGTACCTTGCAGGATTCCGTGGTGCAGCCTGCGACTCAGTCCCTCAGCGATGCCTCGGCATCCATGGTCGTACCACTGGGGCTTCTAACACTGCGCCTGTTTCAGGTTTGGATGAACAGCCTGCATTTAGACCACAGCCGCCACCGGCACAAGGGGGTCAGAGTGTTTGCCCAGTGTCTCCTTACCCTCCAACCCTGCAGGAGGGAATACTTAATGTCGGGTGTACCCATGGGGAGGGTAGCCTCCAGCTGGGAGGTTGCTGAGACAGACGCCTCTCTTATGGGTTAAGGTGCTGTGTGGCAGTCCAGGCATGTCAGGGGCATGTGGAGTGCCCAGGAGAAGCGGCAGCACATAAATGTGTTGGAACTTCAGGCTGTATCTCTGGCACTCAGGCACTTCTCCCTGTTCTGAAAGATTGGCATGTTCTCGTCCAGTCAGACAATACCTCAGCTGTGTACCACATCAACCACCAAGGCAGCACCAGATCTCTGACTTATCTGCGGGTGGCACACCGGCTCCTCACGTCGGCTTACCCCAACTTCCTGAGCCTCCGGGCATGTTCCTGGTCTTGGGAACACTGCCGCGGATCTCCTCCGGGGAGTGGAGACTTCACCCAGAGGTGGTGGCTGTGATCTGGGCCACATTTTGACAGAGCAGCAGTGGACCTCTTTGCCTCAGAGGCAACGACTCACTGCCCTCTCTGGTTCTCTCTGAGAGAAGAGGCCAGCCCCCTCGGGTGGGACGCCCTGGCGCACACCTGGTCGGACGGCTACTTGATGCATTTCCTCCACTCCCCCTCATACCAGCAACGCTTCACAGGGCTCAGCAGGGTGGTCTCCGCCTGCTTCTGGTTGCTCCATGCTGGCCAGGAAGACCATGGTTCCCGCTGTTGCTTAAAACTCCTGCGGGATACGCAGTGACGTCTTCCGGAGAGGAAAGACCTCCTGTCTCAGGTGATTGGACGCATATGGCACCCGAGTCCGTTTTGTCTGAGGCTGTTCTTGTGGCCCCTATATTTGTGGACCCACTTTTGGTGTCCTGCAATGGGGCTGCTGCCCACACAACTTTAGACTGTCGAGCGCCATCCACCAGGGCGCTTTACGCTGATAGGTGGAGGCTATTTGTGGAGTGGTGTGGCTCTCACAACGAGGTGCCGGGGACATGTTCAGTGGTGGCAATACTGCATTTCCTGCTGTCAATTTTTGACAAAAACAGACTACGTCCACCCTCAGAGTGTATTTGGCTGCTATCTCCAGTCATGCAAAGGTGGATGGCCAGACAGTGGGATCACATTATCTGGTCAAGCAGTTTCTGAAAGGGACTCAGATACTATGGGTCGCCATCATGGGACTGGCAAGTTATCCTTCAGTCCCTTTCCCAGCCGCTCTTTGAGCCGCTGGGACACACTGATTTGAAGTGGCTGTCTCTCAAGACGGACTTTCTTCTTGTTGTGGCAACGGCAACATGAGTGGGGGAGCTGCATGCGCTGTCAGTGAGCCAGGCATGACTACACTGGAAGGTTGATGGCTCTGGGGTGAGTCTTGGACCCAAGTGGTTGCCCCCTCATCACCAGCCTATCGAGTTGGCTGCTTTCAGTCCTCCGGGCTCCTCTGGGGGGAAGGGCGAGCCATCAACACTGTTGTGCCCCGTACGGGCGCTTAAGGCTTACATGAAGGCGACAGCTAGCCTACGAACGATAGACAGCCTTTTCGTCTGCCATGGAGGCTGTAGAAGGGGGACCGCACTTTCTAAACAGAGACTCTCTCATTGGGTAGAGGAGGTCATTCAGTTTGCCTATAGTGCACTGAACATCCCGGTGCCTCAGGGCATAAGGTGCCATTCTGCTAGAGGCATGGCCGCGTCATGGGCCGCCTTGAGGGGCGTTCCCCTGCAGGACATTTGTGCTGCTGCCTGGTCTTCATCATGCACCTTTGGACGTTTCTAAAGGGCGAATGTTGCTGGTGTCCAGCCTATGGCAATGGTCGTGCTGTCCACAGCTTCAGGCCTTGAGTAGGTGAGGATTCTTTCGTGACCTTTCTGGTCTAGTCATCCAGTGCTTTAAGCACCGCCTCTGGCGGTCAGTAAGGATGAAATAGAACGAGAGTTACGTATGTAACTACGATTTTATGAATCCTGGATGACCGCCAGAGCATCCTGTCACTCAGGATCCTTGTGTCCTCACGAGAAGATTTTGACAGGAACAGATCACCTGATGACACCGGTAGATATAGACTCTCTGGGTCATCCAGGGGTCACAGGTGACTTTGTTGATATAATTACTCGACCTGCACATGCGTGAGATGGAACATCCAGTGCTTTAAGCACCGCCTCTGGCGGTCATCCAGTATTCATAGAACCGTAGTTACATACGTAACTCGTTTTATTCTCTGAACTAAGCAGCTTTAATAATCATCACAGAATATGGTCGTTATAACTAGATCAGGAAAACATTACGACCACTTTGGTTAAGAAAACAAAAGAATGTAAACAAGCTGCATTTACACAGAAAATACAAGCGAAAGTGCAATTATGAATTAATATTTAAAAAGTAAATATACCACAACATTCGAAAATATATAATAAAACACAACAAAAAATATTCATTTTAAAAATTAATAAATAAATAAAATGCTAAAAAATCCAAAGGCCTGAATCATGACGTATAATAAATATATAAACTCATTGATTTAGTGAACGTACACTAAAGCTGTTACATTTGATCCTTTTATTGTGTGTGTGTGTGTGTGTGTCACACTAACTCCCTCCTTCATCCTGAAACCATTAACTCTAATATTTACTAAAGTCACAGTAACAACACTGTGGACCTGTACTACTAATTTAGATGACCTCTTATTGCATGTGTGCTAAACTACGAAGCTTCCTGGAGCTAAATCACCATGGTAACTTATGCTGAATGACTAGCCTGGTCGAGAGCAGGTTTTCCTCTGGCTAGGATCTTAGCGAGTGCCAACGTCCCACCTCCTGACCAATCAGATCTCTTAGAAAGCAAGCTGTCCAATAAAAGCTGTGGATCTGATGTGACACTGATGCAGAGAAAATATTTAGACATCGATGCAATCCTTTCATTTACTGATGACATCATTTAGGAAACATATAGATTTATATCTGATGACTGATGAAGTAAAATCAATAAAATAAGTCAGCGTGCACCAATAAATTAATTAATATATTCTGTGGTGACGCTGAGAGCCTCAGTCCTGTAGATAATATAAATATATAAATGTATGAACATCAGAGACACAGACAAGTTAAAAGAGAAAGTGAAACTGATTCTGTTATGATGTCACTAATTTAATCATTAACACTCATCAATTCCTGCATTAATTACTTTCTGCCTTTTCTGTAACAACAGGGTTGTTTTTGGTCTGAATTATGGATTTTAATTATTATAATTTAAATACATAACCTGGTCAGTACCAAGTTATGAAGTGGATCAAATCTGAGCGAATATAAAAGCGCCGCCTCAGATCATAAACTGTTCCTCCTGTAAAGACGCTCGCTCTGCCAGGTTCTCCATTGATTGGTCACACTCTGCAAGCTCCACCCCTTTTATGTGAATGTGCACGTAGCCAAGTTAAAATCACTTAAATCTTAAATTAGCGTGTTGTTATCGACCTTCATAGGACAGCTTCTCTCTGACAGGGAATGTTTGGTTAGTTAAAGCCTGTTAACAGAGATTAATCCAGGATATAATGATCTAGATTTGTAACATAGAGCTATAGTGTCAGAACTTAAATATGTAACAACACACACATTGTGTAACTGTGTGTATTTTTAACAACATGTGACAGTTCCTCTGTTTTTCTCACAAACTGTAATAGTATTTTACAAATGACCAAACAAACTAAAAAGATCTTGTTCACAAGTTTCATAATAATCTAAACAATAGTGTAAACATTATTGAGAAAAAAATAAACATTCTAAGTTGTGTTTTTGTTTTTACTAAATTAAACAAAGTGCATAAAAAAGCATTTTTTTAAATTAAAATATAGATTTCTTCCTAAAAAGTCATTCACATGTTGATTCCTACCAGCTACGTCTTCATGTCGACCATGATGTGTTTGTTTCTTCTCAGTTGGTCAAATAATCAATAAACAAACATTTTCAGCCATGCTTTGGAGGAAGGTGCTCCTCAAATATGGTCCTGAAGGAAACGCTGAGGATGTTTTTTAAGTTCCACTTTGTTTGTGTTCCAACTCAACACTGTGCTTGTTTTTTACACAATGTGTAGAAAATGTGTTTTATTCTCTGTAGCTTTAATCAGGAAAACATTTACTACAACAAAAGCTGCATTTACGCTGAAAATGCAATTATAAATTAAGATTTAAAAGATAAAAAATATTTAAAAAACAATAAAAATACAACATAATATTTAATATATTTAATTATATTAAATATAATAATACATGTAAAAATATGCAATGAAATACATAAACAAAAACATAAATGTAAACAAACATGTAAATAAACAGAATTGATTAAAATTGAAAAAGACCTGAATCATGATGTATAATAAATATATAAACTCATTGTTTTAGTGAACATATCGACACAGATCAGTCAGGAAATGAAGTGTGTGTTTGTGTGTCTGTTTCGTGTGTGTGTGTGTATATTAAATGATAGTGAAACCAACGTGTGCTGACTCAGCATGACTTTGACTCCCTTCTTTAAGTTATGGATCAACTTTGTCCCGACGTGAGCATGTTTGTTCCTTCAGGTCGGCCCCTTCCTCCTCCTCCTCCTCCTCCTCCTCCTCTTCATCACTCCTGTATGAAGTTTGATTTGTGCCACATTTTGTCCCTCGTTCACCTACAGTTGAGTTTGTCGTTAATTGAAGTAAAATGTATCTTTACTGACACATTTACAGACAAACTAAACAAGATTCCTGATTATTGAGGATTATGGGTTTTTTTTTGTTCCCACAACTTTGCATTTAAATGTAAAGGGAGGTTTTTTTTAAAAAAAATCTGAAACCTCTTGCACTAAGTTTCTTGCCTTAAATGAGCTTTTCCTCATGCAGTAAACGTTTAGTTGGATTTAATCTGTTTGTAAGTTGACACTTTTTAGGGAAAGATTTAATTTGCTCACAAAGAATTTCTTCGCTTGCAGAAAATGATTCTTAACGTTTTTCTTTTATTTAGTCAACTTTTTTCAGGAAGTTGACTTTGATCTCCAAATCGCTTTGATGTGTCTATATAAGGAGATCAAAGTACGTTTCCTGAAAAAAGTTGTCTAAATAAAAGAAAAAACCTTGACAAAATGAAGGTGCTGGAAAATTATTGAATCAACCATGTAGAATTAGTCTTTGTTTACGCTACAATCGTATTTTTTATTGCAGAATGCATAAAGACAATATTTGTCTCGTGCAGCGTTAGTCGTTACTCAATTTGTTTTTGCTTATACAAAATTTTAATTTTTTTTTCTACTCATGCAAACGATTCTTTTCCATCACAGATTGAGTCTTTTATTGAGTCACAGACTGAGTCATTAGTCTGTCTGTGCACAGAATGGTGGTACAAATCTGACTCCTCCCCCTGTCCGCATGCTCCCCCCTCGGTCCAATCAGCACTGGCTCCTCCTCCTCGCCCTGATTCATTCTCTCCTGTCCGTATGGTCTCTGCAGTCAAACAGAAGAGCGCCTTCGCCCCCGTCGTCCGGCCTCAGACCTCCCCGCCCCCCACCTGCACCACGGCCAATGGCAGCAGCCTCCAGGGTGAGCATCCCGCCCCCACTTCCTCATCCCGCGCTCTGTGGTCACCATAGCACTGATGAAGGCTTTCAGAAGGTCAAAGTTGATCCATAACAACCCCCAAACATCACTTTGATGCTGTTATTGAACATTTAGTCTAGAGGGTAGAACATCTTGTGCTTTTATTTTGAAGGAGATGTATTTGTCAGTAGGGGGCGGTAATGATGTATTAGAGTTTTTAAGATGATTTTTATTTTTAGATTTTGAATAGTCGTGACCCAAATAAAAAAAAACATTGAATTAAATTCCTCTTTATTGTACAAAAATCAGGATTTTTGACGATAACACATTTCTCGGCACGTTTTCCATTTTATTCCAAACTCCTGAGAAATTACAGAAGAAGTTTATGAAACATCCAAACGTTTGTCTCTTGTGTTTCAGCCATGGCGGGACTCATCGTGCCACCAATGTGAGACATACTCCGCCCACCGTCCTCCAGACGGACTGACCCACACCGACCCCCCGAACCGTCACTTTCCAAACAAAGCCCCTCACTCCTGCAGCCTCCGCACACGTCCCTGAACGCACCACAAAACATCTCCTCAGACTTTTATGGACACAGAATTCCTCTTGTTTTAAAACCCTGAACCGACAAAAAGCAGGAGAGCGTAAAGAGCCTCGGGCGGTCGCGCTGCGGCGGCTGCAGGTCGGGGTCAAAGGTCAACGAGGGTGAGCAGTTCAAGTGTTGCTATGGGATTTTCAGCAGTTGGAGAATAAACTGTTCTGTGATTGGTTTGGTTTTTCCACCGAGAGCTTCTGTCGACTCGACTCGTCGTCCTTTAATAAAACTAAAAACAACCTGGAAACGCTACACAACACAGAGCAATGCTTAGGGTTTGGTTTCATGCCAAATACGCTAAATGTTTATTGGAGGTAAATATTGTCATTAATTTAATATTTATCTGTTGTAGAAGTGCGTCAAAATGTAATTACTACTGTAATTTCCAGACTATAAGCCGCTACTTTTTTCTCACACTTTGAACCCTGTGATTTAAACAATGACGCTGCTAAATTATGGATTTTTCCCAGTTTTTTAAACTTCATGCTGCCACAAAATTGAGCTCCGTCACATTAGACCAGGTGGAACTATGACATTAACATTAAATTGTGTATACAGGATGTTCTGATCTCCATCTACAGTAAAAGTCAGACAGTTTGTAATAATAACATAACAACATGAAGTTACCAAATCACCAGGTTGGATTTGTTCAGAAGTGATCACGTCTGTATTCTGACTCGCTGTGAGTGGTTACAGTAAAAAATGACCATAAAAAACTGTAAATGCACTGATATGTAGACGTGGAGCAGTGAGGAGGAGACTTTATGTAGTAAAGGAAACTTATCAGTTGAAACACAGACACTTCCCTGCAACCTAACATGAGTACAGCAGCCCGCCTACCTGCCCGTTCTGATTGCAGAGCTGTGATGGGCACCCTCATCAGCCAATAGGGTGTGGCCTATTTAGGCTGCAGCATTTTTGTGGATTTTTCTTAAAAAATTACTAAATTATTGTAATGCGGCTATGCAGTGTGACTTATAGCCTGGAAATTACGGTACGGTAGAAATTTAGAATAAATTAATAACTATATTGCCATTTCCATTTTGGAAAGTAAATCCCATGTTTTCCGTTCATTTTCAGAGGCCCTAGATAAGGTTAAGGAGTTATAAGTTAGGGTTTAGGGTAAGGGACTTAGTTTTAAGGGGTTAGCGGGAACAACAAAGCAGTTAGACTGGAGCTCAAAGTCTTTGACTTTTACGAGTATATCGTCAGCAAACAGCATCATTCCCTTTGGATCAAGACCTTCAGAGCCAGAAGTTTTCGGTGGATTCGGGCTCAGTCAGTCCATTAAGGAGGACAAATGTATCATTTTCACCCTTTTCTGCTTTTTTCCTTTAAATTTGGAGATTTGCGTTAAGATCTGACCTTTTTTCTGTGACTTCCTGCGTTCTCTCTGTACGATAGCTTTGAGTGACTTTACGAGATAAGGAAGGAAACCTCCCTCCTGTTTAAAGGCCTTCAGCTTTTTCTTTTCTTCTTTTTTAGTTTCCTAATTGTGTTTGTGAGTTTAAAACCACCTTTGGGAATGGGATGATCTTCTTCTTCTGATTGTACTTATTTTCCATGTATTTATAAAGTCTGTTTCCTTTTGTGATTTAGGCTTGAATGATAGTCTCAAATATCAATGTAAACATATTTGATGTCTTAAGAACTTTTAGATATTGTAAAAAGAGTGAACATGTGAGAGGAAATTACCTTTTTTTCTAAAACCAACAAAAAAAGATGACGTCATGAGGTGGTCACCATGTTTTTGAAAGCAGGACGTAAAACAACGCTTTCATCACTTTTGTACAAAAAAAAAGCTTTTTTCCAATATTTAACTTTTTGTAAAGAGCATTGTTTGTGTTTCCCTGGTTCTACTCGTCCTTTGTGTATTATTGTGAAACGTATAATCATGGTTATTACTTAATGCACTACTTTTACTTTCTCCGGGACACTTCTTCTTAAACCAAGAAGAAAAACACTACGAGTGGACAAAAAAAGTCAAAAGCCAGAACAATATGCACCCTTTTTTCCCGCCATTCTGAAATGGCATTAATCGCTGTCGTGAAGTTTTTTATATTTTAAAACTAAACTTCACAGTTGTTGTTTTTTCTACTTGTGGGCCGAGCGTTTCCTCGTCTTCAACGTTTTATCCACTTTAACTTTGTCTTTGTGTTATTACGACGTTAAAAACGAGCAGCAAGGTTTGAAAACGCATTTCTCCAGCTAATCTTTGTCCGTTTTGTTGATGTCTGATATTTATTTATTTTTTGATAGTAGTGTCCAGCACTTCATTTTGCGTTTATGATAATGATGGATTAATACACGTTCCAGCCTCCGCTCCAGTCGGTACAAACACATAATCGATACGTGCTAATGTAATATCGGTACAAACACATAATCCAGGTTCTTTACGAATATCCAAACAGTTTTCTGTCATCAAATGAACAACGCTTCGTAAACAACAAAGAAAAAAACACTAAAAGTGGATCAAAAGTGGAAAAGCTTCACAACATGAGTTTTTATACGTTTCAAAATGTTTCCTCTGTTTTCGATGTTTAATCCACTGTAACTTCCTCTTTGTGTCGCGACGACGTTAAAAACGAGCCTGTCCGACACAACGAACTGCATTTTAAAAACATGTTTCTGTAGCTTCATAAGCAATAAAGAGAAACACTAAAAAGTGCAAAACATTCAGAACCAAATGCACCGTTTTATTTAATGTAGTGAATTTGAATGTTTTAAAACTTTTGGTCTGTCTTTAACGTTTTATCCACTTTCACTTCCTCGTCCTAGTGTTACTACGACGTTAAAAACAAGCAGCAAGATATTTTAAAACAGAAAGTTGTGAAACGTTGATCAGAAGTTACAAACTTTCGTCCCAATCGTCCAATGCAGGCAATATTTTATGGGTCTTTTTTTCTTTGTCGGCAGGAAACAGGATATTTATACCTATCGATGTCACGTTTTCATGCTAATATTGGGCCATTGAAATCTTTCTGATCAAATCGGGCATCCCTATTAATAAACGTTTCCGTGAACTTTCCGGATCGTTCACAAATATGCAAACTTGTTTGTGTTGGACAACGTCAAACGTTGCCGTCGAGGGATGTGTTTGCTTTCGTCTGAGCTTTAAAGGTAAACTATGGATTCGTGAATATTGTGACAAAACCAAATTAAACAGGAAAACTTGAGCAAAATGTTTTTTAATAAACAAAGTAAAAGCTTCTGATGGAAGAAGAGTGAAAGAAAGTGTGTAAATTATCTTTCTCTCTTTCTGTTTGTTTTTCTTTAACGTGAATGCGAGTCTGTGTGAAATATGAAATATATCATCAAAGTATATGAAAGCACAATGTTTCCTGGGTGTGTTTAGGGTTGGAGCGACAGCCACGCTGTGAATAGATGCATGTCTTTTGGTTCCTGGACGGTTCCTTTGCTGTGACTCAGTGCTTTTTGTACAGAAACATCTAATAAAGATTACATTTGGCTTGAAGCTCCCGCACATCTCATTAATTACACACATGACTTTATATTTATTATAATAATTGTAGTTTTACACTTTTCTTTTACTCAAACAACTTTTCAAAGAAAATATACTTTGATCTTCTGACATGTTCCGACTGTCAGAACATGTCAGAAGATCAAAGTAAATATCCTGGAAAATAATTGTCTGAAAAGAAGAAAACTTTCACACATTATAAAAAAATATGATTTTAAGAATTTTATTCATGTTTTTTTGTTTGGTTTTTTTTTTACAGTTTTTGATTTTATTCTCATAGTTTAATAACTTTCCATAGTCTATTTATTTATGAATTATTATTATTTGAAACGTATTTGTTTTCTTTCAGTAGTTCTGATTTGCTGAATGTATTTCTATCACTTTAATGTTTGAATGATGAAATCCAAGCATAAAAAAGGTAAAAAAAGATTTAAAGCAGAACTAAGTAACTAACGCTTAGTGCTCCCCCTAAAGGTCATTTTTGGTAGTAAACTGTGAATGCAGATCTATGTGTCAAAGATCTATGGAAGCCTTTAAATAATGTGTTTTCTTCTTCTGTGGTTAAACAGGTTTAACTAAAGTCATTTATTTTTTAAACTCTTCTGTCCTGATGTTGACTCTGAACGTCTCACATTCCCACGTTGCTCAGCTTTGTTTGGTTGACTTACAGTTGACCCATGTGACCTCCAGCTATGACATCATCAGGAAACGCTGACATCATGGTCACACACAAACACCTGCAGCGCCACTATTTCAGATAATCACTGAGTCAGAGGAACTCTCAGCTGAGAAACCATCACTTTGTACCAACAGTGGGAAAAAAAGAAGCTTTTTTGGTGCTTTGTGTGTTTTGTTGTAATTTTGTGTATAACGCACTTTGGTCTCAGAAAATTCTGATTTTTTTACCAATTGTTCTTTCATAATTCTATAAACACACTGTTCATTTTAGTTTGATCTGATAATGTAGAAATTGTAAAACATTTGTTCATATTAAATATTATTTCAAAAATAACAGTTTTTATGATACAATGGTTTTTTATATTTTTGTGTTACTAGTGAAAAACTAATAAATAATAAATGATTATCAGACTCAGAGCTAAGCTACAATAACCTCATGTGAAAGATTAAAAATATTCACCAGTGGTGAAATAATCCAAAGTTTGGGTTCAAAAAACATTTATGCTATATTTATATTTATACTATAAATTAAAACAAATCAGATTATTTATTACATTCACACATACAGTTATGAACAAATAATAATAGTAAATAAAGTATATGTTCATGAGTCTAGAACCAATGCATATCTGTGACTAATCATTAGTGATGTGAACAGTCTATGTTCATAGCTCTAAGCTGATCACATTACAGGGAGCTGAGACATATGCTAAGTAGTTTACTGAACATGTTCCAGACCCAAACACACACTGACTTAGTGACTATTTAGAGGAGCTGACATGTCCACCAGATATATAGGATGTATAGCAGATCTATTTCTATATTCTGAGAGAGTGGGTGGAGCTTATTACTATACCATATTTACCTTTATATGTGATGGAGTTCCTGATATATTGGAAGATGAACATGAAAGAACAATAAGGACACACCCCCCACTATATTATCCATATCTATAAAGTATTGATCAGATCAAACTAAATATTTACAGTGTGAATATTGAATATTAAGGAACAATTGGTAAAAAAAAAAAATTGTAATTTTTTGAGAGTGAAGTGTGTACCCATATTTTTCTTGTAGTTTTGTGTGTTTTGTGTTGTTGTGTGTCCATTTTTTCCCTTTTGGCTGTAAAGATGATCAGTGGATGATAAATGAAGGATCACTTCTACAAACTCACTAAATGTATTTTTATTGGTGACCATAGAGTGAAACATATCCCATAAACCTTCCTCGGTCAGACTCGCATTATTTTGAAATCGACTCACCTGGAAAACCCCGAGTCGTAAATTTCCTCCCACGGCCGTGATTCATCTGGAGATGATTCACACACACATGCTTTCACTCTGTGCTGTCACACACACGCTGTATTTAGTGAGTGTTAAACTCAGAGCTTGTTCTCATCCTAACGTGACTGTTTTCACTCTCCATCAGATTCACAGTCAAACCTCTTTTCTTTAGTTTCAGCTGAATGTTACCATGTGTAGCTGTAGAGCAACACAGACTGAACTAAGAAGAAAAAATCTGAATATTTACGCTTTTATTTTGAAGAACATAACTCGTGTATTGATTCTTTTGAATAAAAATAAAAATGTCCATAATTAAATAATTTACCCCAAAAATGTCATTAACAAAGAAATCCATCCCGTTTTTTTAACGAGAAAAAAATAAAATAAAAATCTGTGTTTTACAAATAAAAATGTCCAATATGCAAAAAACTGCAAATGAAGCTAAAAATGTGCATCACAAAAAAAAAAAAACATAATGTCAGTTATTTTTAAATAAAGCTTATTACAAACACATTTCTCTGAGTAATTTAATGTCCTGTTACACAAAAATGTTGATTTTGCAACAGATGTTTATTTATTGTGAAAAAGGGGGTAGGGCTAACTCTAAACACAAAATGTGAGTTACAAAAGAACGCATTAAGAACAAATGTTACGCAATAACATTGTTTTTAACTAATGGACATTTTACTGTAAGTGTGTGACGAGCAAAGCACGTTATCTACTGTATAAACTTTTTTTAGTAAAATAAAGCCTGTTATGCAAAAATGTAGAAAAACATTTTGATTTTGCAAGAAATGTCAGTTCATGATGAGAATTTTTAAAAAATGCCAGTGTTTCTGGCTAAAAACATGTTTAATAAGTCAGTACGTAAACATTATGTCAGTTAAAAACAAAGTCTGTTGTCAAGTCAGTAAAATAATGTCTGTAGCAAAAATAGTTTATTATGATAGAAAATGATGTTTGTTAAAGAAATGTGTTAACAACAAAGCCAATTATGTAAAAATATTTTTCACACAAAAATGTTGTTTATTAAGAATTTAAAAAACGTCAGATATGCAAAAAAAATGTAGATAAAAATGCAAATCACAGAATAATAAGTGCATTAAGAACAAAAATGTTATTTTAAAACAAAATGTGTGAAGAATAGCTTTCTCTGAATAAAATAATGTCTGATGCACAAAAATATTGATTTTGTAAAAAATGTCTGATCTGCTAAAATGTTTGTTAAAAACTAAAAGTCAGTGATGTGAAAAAAATGTGCACGATGAATAAAGTGTATTATTAAAATAGCACATTTGACATAAAAATGTTTGTTACGTGAAAAAAACTTTTATGAAACAAAGGAATTTGCATGAAAACATTTACAATAATTAATGAAAATGAAATGATTGACAAAATGTGGATGAATGTCAGAATATAATTAATTGTATTTAGATTCAGAGGATTAATATAAAAAATATAAAACACAGGTTTTAATTTCCTTTTCACAGCTTTACGAGGTTTGTTTTTTTTCTCACATTTTACACCTGTTTCTCTTCTTCATCTGTGTTCGTTCAGCGTAGGAGAGGATGTTTGCTTTGCCATGACCTCATATAATAATCCCCTAGGGATGGGCCTCAATGTTCAGCAGGAAAAACTCTACGTTTGCAGCAGAAAATGTGAGTGGGACGAAGAATGTTGTAAACTGACACTGGATATTTCATGTTAGAAATCTTTGGTTTAAAAACAAGACGTTTAAAGGAAAGAAAAAAGAATTGAAGAAAAAGTCAAAACTTAATAATAATAAATGTGTTTAATGTATTCCAGATACATTTGCTTTAAAACACGTTTTGAGTAACATTTTTAGTTTTCTTATAATAAACAAATCATTTCTAGTAAAATCAATATTTCACTGTATTTTTTGCGTGTGAAAAATGACCAAAATGGCAGCTCTCCATAGTTTATGAAACAATGTATAAAATAGTTCCAAAAAGTTCTTTCAATGTGTTTTTATATAAAAAATGCACATATTTTGTTGGCAATACATTAAACACATATTTTGTGTTATATACTGTACATTTACACTTTAAGTTTAAAAAGTAGAATTAAACAATTTCAGTTCAATAAATCAGATTAAACAAATTGATCTAAATTGGAAATAAGAAAGTTAAAATAAAGAACATTTTAGTTGTGGCTGAATTTCACTGTAAATGAATGAAATGATGAAAAAGTGAATGAAAGGCAATGAGTTTATTAATAAATAAAATAATGAATGTTATTAATGTGATTGGAGCTGAATGGTCATGTGATGTTTACTGTTTCACTTCCTCCTAATGCCAAACATGACATCATCACTGTGTCAGACGTGGTCAACATCACGTTGACTTCATGGAGAGAAAAAGAGTTTTAATCAGCATTCCCAGGCCACGCCCCTCACCTGGAAGCCATTAGAGGAGCAGGACGGAGATAGAGTGCTGCACAATAATGGCTTTGTCCCTGGAGGAGAGCACAAATATGTCGATTCATCATAAAACATCTCACACACACACACACACACACACACACTGAACATCTGTGTGAGGTTCATGTTTCATCGCTCACTGCCTCCTGACGACCACTGGAAACACCTTCTACTGATGCATTCTGGGACAGAACCAGAACAGAGCAGGTGGAGGAGGGACGAGCTAAGCTACAGGTTAGCATGTAGCATGTAGCATGATGAAATTCAGCTGTCAGATATATTCAGAGTAAATCATCAGGTCCCAGCAGTGAGAGAGAAACTAAAATGTCAGAGAAGACATGTTTTAAAGCTCATGTATCAAACTAAACAAACCAATAATATCATGTAAATACAAACAATCAACCTAAATGTTTAATAAAAGAACGGCAAATACATGAGTAGGCGTGGCGACGCGTCGACTTCCGGATTTGACGTCAATGATTTTTTAGAACCGAGTAGTCGACGTCGTTGATGTGTCGCTACAGGTCAATGCAACGGATACAGTATTCAGAAAAGATCTTTGGTGACAAACTGCCCTCCATCCAAGACTTATACCTGTCTAGGGTCAGGAAACGGACAGGTAACATCACTACAGACTAGAACTAAACATGTAATAACCCTAGACCTACACATGTAATAACCCTAGAACTAAACATGTAATAACCCTGGAACTAAACATGTAATAACCCTAGACCTACACATGTAATAACCCTAGAACTAAACATGTAATAACCCTAGAACTACACATGTAATAACCCTAGAACTAAACATGTAATAACCCTAGAACTACACATGTAATAACCCTAGAACTAAACATGTAATAACCCTAGAACTACACATGTAATAACCCTAGAACTAAACATGTAATAACCCTAGAACTACACATGTAATAACCCTAGACCTACACATGTAATAACCCTAGACCTACACATGTAATAACCCTGGAACTAAACATGTAATAACCCTGGAACTAAACATGTAATAACCCTAGAACTAAACATGTAATAACCCTGGAACTAAACATGTAATAACCCTAGACCTACACATGTAATAACCCTGGAACTAAACATGTAATAACCCTAGACCTACACATGTAATAACCCTAGAACTAAACATGTAATAACCCTGGAACTAAACATGTAATAACCCTAGACCTACACATGTAATAACCCTGGAACTAAACATGTAATAACCCTAGACCTACACATGTAATAACCCTAGAACTAAACATGTAATAACCCTGGAACTAAACATGTAATAACCCTTGAACTAAACATGTAATAACCCTAGAACTAAACATGAAATAAACCTGGAACTAAACATGTAATAACCCTGGAACTAAACATGTAATAACCCTGGAACTAAACATGTAATAACCCTGGAACTAAACATGAAATAAACCTGGACCTAAACATGTAATAACCCTAGAACTAAACATGTAATAACCCTGGAACTAAACATGAAATAAACCTGGACCTAAACATGTAATAACCCTAGAACTAAACATGTAATAACCCTAGAACTAAACATGAAATAAACCTGGACCTAAACATGTAATAACCCTAGAACTAAACATGTAATAACCCTAGAACTAAACATGAAATCAACCTAGAACTTAACATGTAATAACCCTGGAACTAAGTGTGTATAACATACATTACATGATGAATACAGTTGATGATAAAGAGTGTTCGAGTTGTCTTTAAGCTAAGGAAAGGAGAAACAAAAAGAAAAACACACAAAACTAATTCAAAAATACGTGAGATTAAAAAAAAAATTATATTTCACAATTTTAAACACACGAAAAAACACTAAAATGACTGTATTAATGCTCATATTAGAGATTATTTTAAAGCCTAGGTTCCCAAAGTGGGGTACGCAAATTGTCAGAGGGGTACGTTAATAAAAAGTAAAAACAGTGTGACAAAATTGTAAAGTATAATATAAATATAACAGCAGTCAGAAGCCTCCATGCATTGCTACTATCAGAGTCAGACTGCCCTCTAGTGGTGACAGAAAATATCGTCAAAAAAGACAAATATGACCAGAGCTACAGTACTCTGTGCTAGCTAACAGTACTCTGTGCTAGCTATCAGTACTCTGTGCTAGCTAACAGTACTATGTGCTAGCTAACAGTACTCTGTGCTAGCTAACAGTACTCTGTGCTAGCTAGCAGTACTCTGTGCTAGGTAACAGTACTCTGTGCTAGCTAGCAGTACTCTGTGCTAGCTAACAGTACTCTGTGCTAGCTAACAGTACTCTGTGCTAGCTAACAGTACTCTGTGCTAGCTAACAGTACTCTGTGCTAGCTAACAGTACTCTGTGCTAGCTAACAGTACTCTGTGCTAGCTAACAGTACTCTGTGCTAGCTAACAGTACTCTGTGCTAGCTAACAGTACTCTGTGCTAGCTAACAGTACTCTGTGCTAGCTAAACGTGTTTGATGTCCTTGTGAAAGTGGATTTTTCAGCTTTAACAAACATGAAAAAAAATATAGAAAAACTTTGTGGATAAAGATTTTAGACAAAACTACAAAAAGAAAAAATTTGCTGAAAAGCACAAAAGATGACTTCAAAAAACAGACAAATATACAGAATGACAGAATATGCAAAACAACAGAAATACACAAAATGAGAGAAAAATACACCAAACAACCTAAAAACACAGTTTACTGTGTTAATGCTCACATTATTCTAACATAAATGTTGATCATGTGACCCTCAGATCAGATGTCTGTGAATCCCCCGTGATAAAAGCTAAGCGTCTGATTGGCTGTCGTGTTTTGTGGTTTTTTTTCATCGTCCAGCTTTTCGTGGTTCCTCAGGGGCGCTGGGGTCAAAGGTCACGGGTTGATCTACATTAGCTTTAATGCAGCTCTCTGAGTCCCAGCGCTGATACAAATGCAGATTTTCAACCTGCGGCGCCGCTCAGATTCTCAGCAGCTGCAGTGAAGGACCAAACAACAGCACTGCTTTATATTTGATATTTATTCACAACCTGTATGAGTTTAATAGTGATTTAAACCAACGCTAACATTCGCTAACATTCCCTCTGGGATCATCATCAAGTGTTTCTGATTCACATTTGGTCAAACGTTTTTAATGTGTGGTAGGGGGACCCAAAGTGACCCACAGGCATGTCTTCAGCAGGTCCAGACGAAAACAAATAACTATTTTTTTTAATTTGTATTGATCAATGATTGGATGGTTGGTTGGTTTTAGTCGCTTGTTTGTTTGACAGAAATCAGTGAATAAATTCCCTTTAACATCAGAACGATTGTAACTCAGGTTTTTATGCTGAGTCATGATTTAGGCAGCAGACGTTAGCCCATATTAGCCCTAAGCTAACCAGTGTGTGTGTGATTGTGATGAAGTGGGAATATGTAGCAGTGATTTTTACAGCCTGCTGATGAGATGCTTCCCATAAATATTTACCTGGATCATCCGTCCAGCTCTAACCTACCCCCACCCCCCACCCCCCACCCCCCCTGGGACGCTCCGATCCACGCTGACCGAGACTCTTATTAAAACAATGAAGCTCATAATTATGGCGGGTTTCCAAAGCAGCGCTAACGTGGTAATGAGGCCACACAGGAGCAGGAGAATAAAGAATGAACGTAATAAATAAGCCATTAGATGGGCCGTAAAAACCAAGGAGGAAATAAAACACAACAGAGTTCACTTCACACACGCCTTGTTGCTCCTGATGAGCACGTGAAGGAGCTTTAAAAAGTAGGACGGATGTTCTAATGTGAGACTTTAATAAGAAGAGAGAGATACAACTTTATCAAGAGCAACTAAAGGTTAAAACACTGTCAGCTCTGACTTATTATTTATATTTCATCTTCTAATATCTCAAATAATGGACAAAACTATAGTAAAACAACATGAATCCTGTGAACAATAATACACTGTATAAATGTATTAATTAATACATAATTACGGTGTATTATTGTTCACAGGGTCACGTCGTCACATTTTTGGGCCCAAACTGTGATAAAAGTCGTCTGTATCTGGTGTAAACTGTGTGATGAATAACGAGGATGTATTTGTTTTATTTATTGTGGTTCTAGTTTCAGTCACACATATAATATTCAATATTTATTTTATTTTTAATATTCAGTTTGAAACTTCAAAAGCTCATGAACTCAAAGTAAATGATATGATGGTACCAATAATAATAATAATAATTAAAGCTGTGAGCAGCATCGTAGGGTCCTAAGGAGTGACCGGGGTCGATAACCCATGTGTATCAAATATGAGGCTGTTTGAACGTTGTATATGAGAGCTATAGCAGTTTTTATATTATGGCGCGCTAAATGGCACCAGTCGCGTCACGACACGTTCTGGCCAAGTTTGACGTGAATGGAGTGAAGCCCCTCTGCCTAGTTTGCACAAAAGCGAAACGCCATTAACCCAAGATGGCCAACTTCCTGTTTGGTTTTGGGCGTGGTCATCCAGTAACTTTTATCTCATCTTGGGGTCAATAATACATTGAATTTAGTATAAATAGAACAAACCTGATGGTCGTACGGGTCATTCACAGTTTGTGCTAGTTTTTGCATTGCGTTTGTAATACGCATACGACCAAACCATTAGAGACACGAAAATTCTTTGGATGATTTTTAATCTTCAGTGGGTTCTAAGTGTTCTGGGCGAGTTTGAAGCCAATCACATGAAGCCCCTCAGAATAGTTTATTTCCAGGGTGAAACGCCATTTTTTGACCAAAAATGGCTGACTTCCTGTTTGGTTTTGGGCGTGGTCATAATGTAACTTTTTGCTCATCTTAGGGTCAATAATACATGTGGCCAATTTCATATGAATCGGGCCAACCTGCTGGTCGTGCGGTTCTATCGCATTTTTGGCGTCTATAATTAGCGCCGTGCGGCCATTTTTTAAGTGATTTTCTTCATTGTGTGAAATGATGTATTTTTCCGCAGCCTGAGGGGTGTGTACATTTTACTGAGACTTTGGGTATCCTAAGGGGTAAACAGGTGTGGAATAATAATAGGGAAAAAGAGCAAGAACAATAGGGTGCTACGGCCTTTAGACACTAATAATAAAAATAATAATATAAATAATTATAATAACAAAAAATAAGAAATATTAATATTTCTTATTTTTTCTTTTAAAAATCTAGAATGGCATTGATTTAGTGAGACTAATATCCTGTATTGTCCCACCCTCAATATCTTATGTATTTACGCAATACTTCTATTTTTTATTTCAATTAATATACTAATATATATATAATATAATATAATATAAAAGTACAGATAAAAACAGGGTGTGCCTTTGGTTATGAAACAGACACAAAATCTCTTTTATACTGTAAGTAAAATAGAAGTAAAATAGAAGCTAGAATAAATAATAAAGCATCATTTAATATTGGATATCATTAATGAGAATATATTTTAGTAACACAAACGTGTATATTTGTGTTTTTTAAACTGTGATATTTGTCTTCACTTCAGTGGACATGAAAGCTCCTGCTCGGCCAGGACCAGTGCTAACAATGCTAATGATGCTAATGATGCTAACGGTGCTAATGATGCGTGTAGAAGTGCTGCTGTGAAGCACCAACAACGTTCCTCCTGTTGCTCTACGTATTAAAGTTCTCCTGAAGGATGTCCACAGGTTTATGAGCTGTGTTTTTACCTTCTTCAAACTTAATGTGTGTGTGTGTGTGTGTGTGTGTGTGTGTGTGTGTGTGTGTGTGTGTGTGTGTGTGTGTGTGTGTGTGTGTGTGTGTGACAAACTTAATGTGTGTGTGTGTGTGTGTGTGTGTGTGTGACAAACTTAATGTGTGTGTGTGTGTGTGTGTGTGTGTGTGTGTGTGACAAACTTAATGTGTGTGTGTGTGTGTGTGTGTGTGTGTGTGTGTGACAAACTTAATGTGTGTGTGTGTGTGTGTGTGTGTGTGTGACAAACTTAATGTGTGTGTGTGTGTGTGTGTGTGTGTGTGACAAACTTAATGTGTGTGTGTGTGTGTGTGTGTGACAAACTTAATGTGTGTGTGTGTGAGACAGCATCAGAGGGAGAAGTTGTGTGTGATTGCAGCCATAACTCGTACACATACTAATTAGCAGCAGCTGTAAAATAAGTCAAAGTGGTCATCCTAATGAGTCCACAGGAGAGCCGTTGGTAAAGTCCATTAAAAAAGATCTATTTTCCTTCTCCGTCTTTTGTTTGTATTTTTTCTGCATCGTCCCATCAAACAGGAACAAACAGTTGTTTCTAAAGGTCAGCACGGAAATAATGAGGAATTACAGCCACACACACACACACACACACACACACACACACGCACACACACACACACACACACTATACATTACATTTATTGGTGGACATTGGACGTGGCTTTGCTCAAAGCGAACAGCAAAAAATGCATATTTCTACAGGTGAGTATTGTTAAAGATGTTGCAATATGATACGTATCATGATACAATATTATCACGATATCATTACCTGGTGGTGGTAAACTATTTCAGAGTAATTACGCTGTAGGTTCACTGAGAAAGTATTAGAACTGAGTTTTCTGCTGTTTTATATCTGATGCTAACGCTAACCTCTGCAGCCAAATACACACGTATATGTCAATATATCGAGGCTGGAAAACTTCAGCGTTCCTTTTTAATTTCTCGTCTGGTTAATTTATGTATTTATTGATTATCAGCCCAGGTCTAAATTAGCGCTACATGACCTTGTTTCAGCGACGCTTGTTGAAACAACACGTGGATGTTTTCTGTTCAGATGCTGCATCATTGAAGTCGTACTGCTGTGGTATGGCAGGTATTGTTTACAGTAAACACATGATTGTACCTTGTTTTCTTCATTTTTGAGGATGTAATGATCCCAGACTTTAGACATTCTATGTTGTTTACTCTACGCCATGGCGCCAACTAAATGCAGAATGTTTGTTGATGACGAGCTCGTGGTGGGCGGTCCCTGTGCGTATAGTGTGCGTTACAGGAACGTAACGATGCTTTGAGGCACAAGTTTTACCTCAATAAATGTTTGTAATCGAGTAACTCGATGAATCGTTTCAGCCCTAATTCTACCGTTAATATCAAAATTAAACGTAGAGATGAAGAATCAAATTGCTGGATGTGTTCATCAGAAGATATTGATCATGTAGAGACAGAACTCTACATTAACTTCATCAGTTGGCCACACCCTTTCTTTAAGTCATACATGCTGATGAATATCTGATTTAACTGGCGTACTGTAGTTAAAGTTAAGATTGACAGTGACTCAAGATGATATTTGCAAAATGTTTTAAAGATGTAACAATTTATATAATAACATTAAATCATAACAACAGGTTACATTTATTCTGTTTTTTATTTTACATAAATGCTGTACATGAATTAATTTAACAGTAACATAACCAACTTATCATCTGCATTGTTTCACCCCATGAATTAAATTCAGAGGGTCCAGCTCTGATAGTGGGGTCTCCTAACCCTCTTCCCCTGGTCAGGGGTCTGTAACCTTTACTCTACAAGGAACCATTGAACCTCATCTCACCTGGATTAAAGTCCTCCTGGAGCCATAAATACCTTCTCTATGAAGACAATACAGTGGATTACATTATATACAGTTAGAATTATAGAGAATAATATTTTATATTGATCATGTAAATGGAAACTTAAACTGTTTTAAATAAAATAAATAACATCAATAAATAAAACAGTATCTTCATCTTCAAATTCTTACACATCTCAGTTTATATGAACACAATGTTTATAAAGAAGATTTTTTTAGTTAATGTATATGAAAGTCTATAAAAAGTAACATGAATATAATAACACATGATCATGTGATCAACACATGCTAATTACTCATTTCTTGCCACACATCAAACATACATATTTAACCTGTACATTGGTGGTTAAATGAATCTGTTCCCACACAATTAAAATCTGTATTTTCTTCCAGAAATATTGGGTACCCAATAATTTAAAACAAAACTAAATCATTTAATAAATGGAAAAACATCTCCAAAAACCTACATAATAAAAATGAAAATGTAAAATTGCACCAAAAAAAAGACAAATTTATGTGAATATTTTACTGTTTGGAAATTAAAAACAAAGACGAAAATCAAAATTTTAAAAGTATAAACTGCATCTTGTTTAGTGTTTAATTATTTAATTATTTGGTCATCTATTAATTTATTGATGTAGTTCAAATGAGCGTCAGTCATAGGAGCTAAAATTAATGTGTGAAAATCTCTGATGGATCATCACAGGTCAGAGAGTTTAGACTTTAGTTCACACTTTCTGCTGATTTTGAGACATTTTAGCCTGTGTGTGTGTGTGTGTGTGTGTGTGTGTGTGTGTGTGTGTGTGTGTGTGTGTGTGTGTGTGTGTGTGTGTGTGTGTGTGTGTGGCGGCCCGTCGGGAAGCGAGCGGCTCTTATTTTGGCGGGGCTGTGCTAACGCTGCTGTGTGTGACTCCCGGGGCTGATAAAGCCTGCAGGGCGGCAGAATCTAATAAAACGCACTTGACGTTTTAATTGCGTTCTTCCTCATCAAGGAGTAATCTGTACCATGGTTGGAGCATTACTATAGAGAGCAATAAGGATGATATTATGATCAGTCATTGCTTTGATAAACACACACACTACAGGTAGAAAGAAGATATATTTAAGACTTTTTAATACCATGTCCGTTCATAATGTACAATAAGGAAAAATGAAAATATTCAGTTTATTAATGTGGAAAGAGAACAAAAACATCAACATTGTCCTAAATGACATTTATTGTAACACAACATTTAATATCAGTGAACAATAACCAGAAATCAATATTTACTGGAACCTGTGATCAAACCAATCACTAGTGTGTATTTATCAGATCCTTCACCATGTAACGCTATATGTGGAGCTTTGATCTAAAATCAGGTATTCTAAGAACATGTAAATAAATACACTGGGTTTCAAACCATTTGTCATTAAATCAATAATTTCCTATTTGGTACAACCAAAAAGTCCAGGTTAGCTACCATGGCAACAGCAGAATTATTGTGTCATGTGATCTGAATGATGGGGTGAGGGATGTGTAGAGTTTAAACTCCCTCATGGTGACATGGATTATTCTGACTGTTCATTTTTCATTAATTATATATCATATAATTATGTATGAAGACATGTCATCTGATTTACTCTCAGGGATCAATGGTTTACTGAATCTGGTGATCAACCTAATTTAAATGATCCTGATGACATCATTCCAGACCATAATGATTAAACAAACATAAACAGACAAAGTATCAGAAGTGATCAATAATCTATGTTTCAGACTCTACAATCCCTGGTATTGATGATCTCATCCACAACAGAACATCTATATCTGTAGCTCTGATGAGATGTTTAAACGCTCTGAGCAGGTGAAGATGATTAATGCTGACTCATGTTTTCACAAAGCGATGCAGCGCTACATGAGAAATGGGCGGAGCTCCACAGACACATTAAAGTTAAACAGGCACTGGTGGCTCTGATTTAGGAGTCAGTGATTTGCGTAGTTTTTTGGCAGTTCAGGTGGTTTAGAAGGCGTTTAATGCAGCCAGGACTAAAGTGGGTGGGGCAGTGCACCTAATAAGCGGTCCCCAGAAACATTTCCCCATAAAAAAACATTTCTTGCCTCACGTTGACGGCGTTTCATGCCGATTCTGCCCATTTTCACGTTTTAACCGTTTTCATTGGTCGATTACGTCCGCAATTCCATTAAAGTAGATTTGATAGGTCCCTACTAAAGCACATTTAAGACCTATCTGATCTTATTTTAAGACTATCTAATATTAGGTCTTTTATTTGTAAATAGATATTTAAGGCTTGTGTTTGTGGAGTCAATATCTCCTCAGTGTAGTATCTGATCAACCTGAAACTTTGTCAACCACTTCCAAATACCTTGAGTGTGTGTATCCGTTATTTTGGAGTAATTCAGACAGAGATGAGAGGGTGTGTGGGTGGGCTCTCCAGTGATTGGATAACAACATTGGAACATAAGGATGACATCATCACTGTAGAGATAGGACTGATGACATCATCGCGGGTAGGACCAATGTTCTAATATTCTGATATACCAATGTACCAAAATGGGTGGGGTGTGAGGGTGGGCTCTCCAGTGAACTATTACTACTATTACTATTACTACTACTATTACTATTATTACTATTACTATTACTACTACTATTATTACTATTACTACTACTACTACTACTATTACTATTAATACTATTACTACTACTATTATTATTATTACTACTACTACTACTATTAATACTATTACTACTACTATTATTATTATTACTACTACTACTACTACTACTATTATTACTATTACTACTACTACTACTACTACTACTACTATTACTACTATTACTATTGCTACTACTACTACTACTACTACTACTACTACTACTATTACTATTACTACTACTACTACTACTACTACTATTACTACTATTACTATTACTACTACTATTACTACTACTATTACTATTATTACTATTACTATTACTACTACTATTATTACTATTACTACTACTACTACTACTATTACTATTAATACTATTACTACTACTATTATTATTATTACTACTACTACTACTACTACTATTACGACTACTATTATTACTATTATTACTATTACTACTATTACTACTATTACTATTGCTACTACTACTACTACTACTACTACTATTACTATTACTACTACTACTACTACTATTACTACTACTATTATTACTACTATTACTATTACTACTATTACTATTATTACTATTACTACTACTACTACTACTGCTACTATTACTACTACTATTACTACTACTATTACTATTACTACTACTATTACTACTACTATTACTATTATTACAATTACTACTACTATTATTACTACTACTATTACTATTACTACTACTACTATTACTATTATTATCACTATTATTATTACTACTATTATTACTACTATTACTATTACTACTACTACTATTACTATTATATCACTATTATTATTACTACTATTACTACTACTTTTACTACTATTACTACTACTATTATTACTACTATTACTATTATTACTATTACTAATATTACTACTAATACTACTATTACTACTACTATTATAACTATTACTACTACTATTATTACTACTACTAATAATAACAATACAATACTAGTTAGAATAACACACAAATATATCAAATGACAAAATAACAGAAAAGTTAATAAAAGCCAAATAAACAAAAATGACTGTTGATAACACTGATTATTAATCTATCACTATCATAATATTATCGTATTTCCTGTAATATAATATAATTAATGTTTTTTTTATTATTTCTTTATTATTGAGGTGTTCCAAAATTAGTTTCTATGTTGTTTTGTGTGTTTTTGAAGTCATTTTGTGTATCTGCTTAACTAGTTTAAAATAGTTTAAACTAGTGTAAAATTGTTTAAACTATTTTAAACTAGTGTAAACTAGTGTAAAATAGTTTACACTAGTTTAAACTAGTTTCCAGTTCTTATGAAATCACAGTCATTTTGTTTCTTTTTGTCTTTCATTAATAGCAGATAAATCGTTAAAAAACATCAGTGTTTCAACGTCTTTCATTTGTTTTTCTAAATCTGTAAAAAAAAAAAAAAAACTGAATCTCATTGTTTGGTTTGATCCAATGCTAGTTTAGCACGATGCTAGTCTTTCTGTTAGCTGAGCACCACCTTTTAACCTTAGATCAGGGACCAATCAGAGGCTCCTCCTCTCCATGCTAATGAGCGCTAATGGCATGAGGCGGTCGGAGCACAGCTGAGTGTTTCCAGCCTCTTCTCCTCAGCGTAATTAGGGCCTGAATGCTAATGAATTATGCTAATTATTCACGATTAGCATATGATATTGGAGACAATCAACAATTAGCATATGCTACGCTGAAGACAATCAGACGCAGCCGCATTCCCACGCCGACACCAGCCTGATGTATGGGAGCGCGGATCTGATTAGGTGCAGCATTAGCATGCTAATTAATGTAGCATGGACCCAGTGGGGTCGCCACGACGACACAAAGACACACGATGATCTACGGGTCAGCAGGTGGTTGTTTTACACACCATGACCACACAGATCCTCCCAATGCATCATGGGAACCACAGTTTAACATGTAATTTAATATTCATGCTTGTGTTATTAATACCAGTGTTTTTGTTCATTTTAAATGCTAACGTCTGTGTTTACACCTGGTCAAAAGAAGTCACTACGACTATTATTATTCAAAAATAAGAGTACAACCTATACAATGATGTGACCGATATGTATTTCTGTTCTTTTGTTTTAGCCAGGCAGCGCCATCTAGTGATCAAAATGTGAATTTGTGTTATCTGCAGTAATACACGACAACAATAATTGGCATAAAGAATCTATGTGACTTATATTCAGGTGAGACTTAAAGCTCATATCTGAAGTTTCTGAGAAACGTATTGATGTCCCGCCCTAAACAGCTCCACTTCCTCCCCCTGCAATCTACCAGAAGCCACGCCTCTACTTTTCTGCACGTGCATCGCGGAACATAACAACGTCACATCGGGTCACATTAATATATATACGTACATATATATATTTCCTTCATATTACAGCAACAATGTTTGGTACGACATAAACGTCTTTTACATCAAAACTTTGTTACAACAAAAATTGTCAATTACTACGAAACACATTTAGGACAATGTTTGACATGAGTATAATAATAGTTCAAACTAAAATATCCATAATGATAACAACAAAAAAAAATTTATTACAACAACACAAAAATAGCAGTTCTGAATAAAAATAAATACAAATAATTATATTATAAAAAAAATATTTGTTACAAATAAAACATAAAATGTTTGTCTTGACAAATATTTTTAATAGAGGTGTCCTGATCCGATATTGATACACAAGGCTGTAATATCGGTATCATATCGGAGGTAAAAAGTTGTATCGGGACATCCAGAGTTATTACAACAGAAATGTTGTTTAAAATATTGTACATTTGGTGAGAAGTCCCCAACGACCGGTCTGAGGGCCGATACTGGTCCATAGATCTTTTGGTCCTGAGCCGAAAAACTGAAAAAATTATTATTATTTTTTTTTTTTTTGATTTTATTTTGAAAAGTATAATATTTGTTACAGGACTTTGTGATCATTGGTCAGTTTTGTGCTAAAAGTTGCAGAGGTCGAGTTTGAAAGTCAGACTAACAGAAACAAACACACGGCGTCTGTTTGAGGGACAAAGACACTCCACGCCACCGCTGACCGCTGAGCGAGGAAGAGGAGGTTGACTCTTCCTCGCTCTGCCGTTGGCTGCTCCATGGGCTCCGTGGGGTCCTGGGGGTCCTGGGGGTCGGGCTTTGGACCCAGGCCCAGATCAATGTGACCTACATTCAGAGGACGGTGTAAATGAGCTCAGACACTTCCTGGTCTCAGGAGGGCGTGAGAATCAACCCTGCGTTCGTTTGCATCTTTAATGACTTCCAAATGAAGCCCAGGCCACGCCCCTTTCTGCAGGGAGGCCTCAGAGCAAGGCATTATGGGAAACCAGTGGGAAACACTGGGTGTGATCTGATGTAACTCATGTTTAACTCTTTCAGATTCACTTTAATTACCATTGTTTGATGAGCTTTGATTTGTTTGAATATTTGTCCATAAGTTATTTATACTTTGTGTTTACGTTCCTCTTAAAAATATTTAATGTTTTGTTTTGTTTTTTTGGAAGCTGTTTTTAATCTCAGAAGAACATTCCTTAGATTTTAAAACTGCATCCTGATTGGAAACATACCAGTGACTTCGTTAAATAAGTAACAGTTGAAGTACTTTTATTTTTTAAATGTTGTGTAAATGTGTGATATTGTTCCAAATTATGCATCCATCACTTTGTGTCAAGTTTTGTCCGATTTTCTGTGTACCTTGTGCTAACTGAGCGCTAACCGTGTGTTAACCTCATGCTAACTGGGCGCTAACCGTGTGCTAACTCGGCGCTAACCTCATGCTAACTGGGCGCTAACCGTGTGTGAACCTCGTGCTAACTGGGCGCTAACCTCATGCTAACTGGGCGCTAAACATGTGTTAACCTCGTGCTAACTGGGCGCTAACCGTGTGCTAACTGGGCGCTCACCATGTGCTAACCGTGTGCTAATTGGGCGATAACTGTGTGCTGCTAACTGGGCATTAATCGGGTGTTAACTAGGTGTTAACTCAGTGCTAACCAGAAGCTAACTGCTAACCAGGCATACACCCTGCAGTAGAACAGGAGCACAGAGTGAACATGTGTATGTCTACGTGCTACTGAGTGAGATGTGTGGTTCCCACCATCAGACGCTCCCTGTGGTTTCTCTCTTTGTTCAATGAATGTGTTAAAGCTGCATCATCAGAGTGCTCCATGGAGAGCACATTAAATATTATTATGATTTTATATATCTATGTTATAGATCTGTACTAATGAAGGTGTTAAAATCACTGTCATTATGGAGATATAAATATATCTCAATATAACAAACACAGGGTTAGCGTTAGCTGCTAACCACACAGGAGCTATAATTACACACTAACTCCTCCTCTTCATCGTTCATCATTCGCTGAAGCTGCTCAACACAATAAAAATAAAACAAACGACAACATTCATCAGAACAGGAGGAACAACAGGATGGTTTATGTTCACATAACAAATGATTCATTGACAAATATATTTAAAACTCAATTATTATGTTTTTTAATGTAATTAAAATGAGAAATACATCAATTACATTAAACAAAATGTGGAAATGTTTGTAATAAATGTATAAACTAATACAATGAAATGTATTTGATATAATGAAGCAAAAATAATTGGATTATTTTGAAAATTAATAAAATAATCAAATGAATTAAATCCCACCTCCACCTTTAGATCTACTTAAAGAATTGGTTCTATTGATTCACTGCAGAGAATCGGTTCTTGTGACTGTCCAGCTGTTTAGTTTGATTTCAACTACAACAGAGTTTGTCATGGTTAGTTGTGGGTATGGACCCAAATGCAGGGAAAGATGGAGGCAGGATGCAGGAATAGCGTTCTTGGAAAAAGTCCATGTTTATTAACCCAAACAAAAGTAACTTAAATCCAACGTGGAAGGAGGTACAGGAACAAAACGCAGCAGGACACGAGGAGGAGAGACAACATCCAAACACACAGACATCACTGAGGGGTGGAGCCACAAACAGGAATCCCTGAAACACAGACGAGAGTCAACACAAACCAAATAAACAAAGACACAACATAACCCCCCCCTTAAGGAGCGGGTTCCAAACGCTCCAAAAACAAAACCTAACCACCCAAACACCAAACCAGGGTGGGTGGACGGGGGCCAGGAGGAGGGTCGAAACCAAGCTCAGGCAGCCTCCCATGAGGCGGAGCCGGCGAAGCAGGGGACCAGGAGTCCGGCGGCCTCCCATGAGGCGGAGCCGGCGAAGCAGGGGACCAGGAGTCCGGCGGCCTCCCATGAGGCGGAGCCGGCGAAGCAGGGGACCAGGAGTCCGGCGGCCTCCCATGAGGCGGAGCCGGCGAAGCAGGGGACCAGGAGTCCGGCGGCCTCCCATGAGGCGGAGCCGGCGAAGCAGGGGACCAGGAGTCCGGCGGCCTCCCCTGAGGCGGAGCCGGCGAAGCCGGGGACCAGGAGTCCGGCGGCCTCCCCTGAGGCGGAGCCGGCGAAGCCGGGGACCAGGAGTCCGGCGGCCTCCCCTGAGGCGGAGCCGGCGAAGCCGGGTACCAGGAGTCCGGCGGCCTCCCCTGAGGCGGAGCCGGCGAAGCCGGGTACCAGGAGTCCGGCGGCCTCCCCTGAGGCGGAGCCGGCGAAGCAGGGTACCAGGAGTCCGGCGGCCTCCCCTGAGGCGGAGCCGGCGAAGCAGGGTACCAGGAGTCCGGCGGCCTCCCCTGAGGCGGAGCCGGCGAAGCAGGGTACCAGGAATCCGGCGGCCTCCCATGAGGCGGAGCCGGCGAGGCAGGCGGGAAGACCTCCGGAGAAGAGCGCTCAGACGAGGCAGGCGGGAAGACCTCCGGCGAAGAGCGCTCAGACGGGACAGGCGGGAAGACCTCCGGCGGGCCGGGCGAAGACGGGACAGGCGGGAAGACCTCCGGCGGGCCGGGCGAAGACGGGACAGGCGGGAAGACCTCCGGCGGGCCGGGCGAAGACGGGACAGGCGGGAAGACCTCCGGCGGGCCGGGCGAAGACGGGACAGGAAAGCTGGGAGTTGGCGGCCTGGTGCGGGGAGCCGGCACTGGCGGCGACGTTGGCGGCCTGGTGCGAGGAGCCGGCACTGGCGGCGACGTTGGCGGCCTGGTGCGGGGAGCCGGCACTGGCGGCGACGTTGGCGGCCTGGTGCGGGGAGCCGGCACTGGCGGCAGGGCAGGCGGCGGCCGGGTGCGTTGAGCCGGGACTGGCGGCAGGGCAGGCGGCGGCCGGGTGCGTTGAGCCGGGACTGGCGGCAGGGCAGGCGGCGGCCGGGTGCGTTGAGCCGGGACTGGCGGCAGGGCAGGCGGCAGGGCAGGCGGCGGCCGGGTGCGTGGAGCCGGGACTGGAACGCTAGCCTGACAGCTAGGGGACACAGGAACGCTAGCCTGGGAGCTAGGAGACACAGGAACGCTAGCCTGGGAGCTAGGAGACACAGGAACGCTAGCCTGGGAGCTAGGAGACACAGGAACGCTAGCCTGGGAGCTAGGAGACACAGGAACGCTAGCCTGAGAGCAAGGTAAAACAGGGACGCTAGCCTGAGAGCTAGGAGAAACAGGGACGCTAGCCTGGGAGCTAGGAGACTGGCGGGGCTGACCCTTCCTTCTAGACCGACCTTTACCTCGTTGTAGGCTCCGGGGTCCTCCCAAAGCCAGTCGAGTTCCCCAGTAGGGATCCCTAACAGGCTCGTCCTCCCATCCATACAACAGATCTTCCCTTGCCTCCAGCAGGTAGCTCTGCCAGTAGGCAGTCCTTTCGGCCATGTCCATCTCAGCCAAATCTGTCTCTGCTGGGTCCACTTGTGGCGGGATCATTCTGTCATGGTTAGTTGTGGGTATGGACCCAAATGCAGGGAAAGATGGAGGCAGGATGCAGGAATAGCGTTCTTGGAAAAAGTCCATGTTTATTAACCCAAACAAAAGTAACTTAAATCCAACGTGGAAGGAGGTACAGGAACAAAACGCAGCAGGACACGAGGAGGAGAGACAACATCCAAACACACAGACATCACTGAGGGGTGGAGCCACAAACAGGAATCCCTGAAACACAGACGAGAGTTAACACAAACCAAATAAACAAAGACACAACAAGAGTTAAAGCAATGAATGATTCATGAGTCAGAAAAAAGACTCATTGGTTCAATGACTCAGTGACTCATTGGTTCACAGCCTTAGAGCAGTTAAAGACGTGTTTGTAAACAGATAATCTGTTCTAATTAAAGATAAACTAACTATGGATTCAGGCTGAGCTGAAGCTTCATTAAACCTAATGAACTGTATTTATTAATCCTCTCTGATCTCTAACCTTGATGAATGTTCAGGATCTTAATGAGTGTGTGAACCTCACTAACACTCACTGACTTCCTCTGTCTCTGATTGGCTGATCAGCTTCTGTTTCCTGTTCCTTCCTCAGCACCTGCAGTCCAAACTCAGGGCACATTTAAAGGAGCATAAAGCAGGATTTGAGAAAAAATAAACGTTCATTTTAAGTTGTTTTTAACCCTAATGGGTGATGAAGGCTCTAAACCAAATTATGGTATATATATATATATATATATATATATATATATATATATATATATATATATATATATTTATTTATTTATTTTTTCTTTCTACTTATTGCCTTAAACAGATTGTGACAGATGTTGTTCTGGTTCTGAATCAATGATATGAACAAACAACTGTTAATGTTAATGTAACAAGAGAAAGTGAAACACAAACACAGTGCAGACATAGACCCATCAGATGTGTTTATGTATAAAAGATGAGGATAATCCATGTTATTGAGCAGAAAAAGTAATGTTTCAATGGTTTATTGCTTTATAATTGTCCTCCATCCACCGTGGATCAGCTGTGGCTGCAGCAGGAAATGAAGAACGCTGCACGTAAACCACACCATGTGACCACCACCAGTTCTAAACATCTGTCTGAACCCGTTAGGGTTGGGTCTGGTACCATCCTCTAGTTACAGTAACTACAGTGACACTAACCACCGTGGTGTCACCATGGAGACTGATTTATACATCCTGCACTAAAATACTTTAACTACAAATACTTTTTAAAATCATTTTGTGTTATTGTTTTGTAGGTTTTCATTGTATTTTTGTGGGTTTTTGTTGTTGTTTTCAGTTTCAATTTAATTTGAGATAAATAAATCCAGGATTAAGTCTGACTTTGGCTCCAAGTGTAAATAATGGATTTATTTGAAGTCACAGCAGTTTAAAATGGAACAAAGGATAAAAGTTTGTTGCCATCACACGGCGCTCAGAGGCTCATTTCTCACCCGTGCCCACTGCCCAGGCAGATCCAGACTACCCAGAATCCTCGGCGGTTGGTAATAACTGAGTAATCACATTATGTGGAGCCTCCACTTCATTCCATCGTAGCGGCCGCTAGCATCTGTGCTGAGGGGGTAATTGGCGGGTGGCGTGGCGGCGTTTCAAATAAAGATGCTGAATTGTTTCAGTCTGATCCAATAAAGCTAATGATGCTGAGAGACAAACATTATGGATTAACATGCAGATGCAGCTCATCTGATGGACTTTGTCATTAAACTACTTCCTGTTGGTGTTTCAGCCAAAAGCTCAAAATAATCCTACAAATGTTCTGTTCATTAGCTACTGTTAGCAACCTTAGCATTAGCATCACTTTACACACAGTCCTCCATTCACACCTTCACAAAGTCTGACTTTAACCATGCTGAGCTGCAGGAGAGGAGGGGCGGGGCTTAGTTTGACTGACTGGGAAACGGGCCAATCACATTCAAGGAAGGATTCAAACAAATGAGTGGCTGGATGGATGGTGAATGGATGAATAAATGGATGGATGATGAGTGGATAAATGCCAAAATACTATAAAAACAAGCAAAACACAAACTGACGACAAAAACACACATAAAGCCCCTAAAACACACTAAATGACACCAAAAATATACAAAATGTTTTGTTTTGGTTGTGACTAAAATGTGCGTCTCTGATGTTATGTTGAATGACAATAAAATAATCTAATTATTTACAGAACACATGTTTTTCTATTCTAGTCAATCACACACACACACACACACACACACACACACACACACACACACTCACACACACACACACATGCACACACTTCATTACAGTCATCCTCAGCGTATAAATTAATTAATATGATTTCACCTTCATATCCTGTAGATCAGTTCATCAGATATAAATATATATCTTTACTAAATGATGTCATCAGTAAATGAATTCATTTATAATTCATAATCTTTATTCCTAAACTCAGCCGTCAGATCTGCACCAACCAGGATCTTCTATGGATGGGTCGATCATTTTCTGAGAGATGTGATTGGTCAGGAGGTGGGGCTTTAGATTCACTAATATCCTAGCCAGAGCAAAACCTGGTCCCGACCAGGTTAGTCGTTCAGCCTAAGTTACCATGGTGATTTAGCTCTGTAAGATGTTAGCGAGCTTTGTAGTCATAGATGAGAGCTAATCTAGATTAGTAACATAGACACTAAATGACTAAAGAAACACACAAGACTTCACAACAATAATAATACACAAAATGACAATAATAAACAAAAACACATAAAATGACGATAAAAATACACAAAATAACAACAGAACAACTACAGAAACACACAATTACACTAAAAAATACAGAAAATGTCAACAAACACAAAAAGAGGGAAACATGTTTTGAAGGCGTATAAAACAGTCGCTGCACAAACTGTTTTTCATCTTTTCAAACACGTCTTAAAGAACATCTGGTCACGGAGGTTAAACTTTATCTTCAAGAGAGAGATTGAAAGTCTTTGGCCTTCAGAGGAACGTTCCAGTGAGGATGAACCCGTGGGGAGGGGGGGCGTGACCTTGAGGCTAATTCTGGTAGCGCTGGTGTTAATGATGAGGGCGGAGCAGGAAGGTCACATTACAGGTGATAAAATATTGAGATTTTCCGGCGTGTGACTCCGTTGGCTGATGTGATTACAACCTGTGGAAATGTAATAATAAAACGTCTTAAAAGACGTCTGATTGAATCCCGTGGACCTGGCGCCCTGCGCTGGGGCGCCAGGTTTGATCTGTGCTAATTGATATATCCCATCTCTGCTCGTCCAGCGTACACACACACACACACACACACACACACGCACACACAGCTCATACCTTGGGCCAATTTAGCAGTTCCACTGGCTGAGTTTTAATTGAGTCCACATTAAAATTTACTTATAAAATAATAATGGGCTGGTATGTAAATGAGCCAGAGTCAGATTACATTTACATATCCACGAGCAGTCTGGGATTCAGGAATCAATATAGATGATTAATAATAGATATGCTACTGGAATAATTAAATCCATTTGATGCGAGGACTCAGTCAGCCACGGAAAAGCAAAAGGTGCAATTTTGCCACAATCTAATTCCAGCCGAGTCGGCGTTTCAATTACGGGGATTGAAATAATAATAATGTGTGTTAAGGAAAGGAATTACGCCGTGCGATGTGTTATTTCATTTCATTCCCTGAACATTAACATACCGCTCCAATCGGCTAAATTAAACTGCTCTTTAATTTATGGCGGCGACGTAAAGACGCGTCACAGCTTCCCCACATGTTTACTAACGCTTCCATTAGATGGAAACTGATGGGAAAGTTTACAGACGTAGAAAGAATAGATGTGTTCCTAAATGTACAAACATGAAGTAAATCCTCAATGAAGACACATTAATATTAGCTGTTTATCTGAAATATGTCTGTAATATGGAAACTTATATATTTTATTTTCTCTATTTTACAGACAGGAAATGAGTCTTTTGTCTGTATTTTTTCAAGTTTTGTCTCCTTTTGGTGTTTCAATGAAGTTGTTTTTTATTCTCAATTAGTAGTTTAGTTTAACTTTACCATCGTTTTTCATATTTTTATATTCTTTATCGATTGAAATAATCTTTGTATTTCTAGTTTTTTTCTTTTATTAAAATGTGTCTACCAGGGGGGCGCACGGTGGCTTAGTGGTTAGCACGTCTGCCTCACAGCAAGAAGGTCCTGGGTTCAAGCCCTGGGGTGGACACTTGGGTCCTTTCTGTGTGGAGTTTGCATGTTCTCCCCGTGCTGCGTGGGTTTCCTCCGGGTACTCCGGCTTCCTCCCACAATCCAAAAACATGACTGTAAGGTTGATTGGAGTCTCTAAATTGCCCATAGGAGTGAATGAGAGAGTGAATGGTTGTCTGTGTCTCTGTTGCCCTGTGATGGACTGGCGCCCTGTCCAGGGTGTACCCCCGCCAAGCGCCCTATGAGAGCCGGAGATTGGCACCGGCAGACCCCCGCGACCCTGTCAAAAACAGGAATAAGCGGGTAAGAAAATGGATGGATGGGTGTCTACCAGGTCCTAGTGGTTAGCTTAGCACCCAGAGCAGGCTCAAAGGGTAAAGGGGCGGAGCTTCCTGTATATAAGCATGTGTGAGTGTTAAACCTCTGCTGGGGATCATCTGCTGATCGATTACAAACAGTATTGATCACCTATCAATGACTTCCTGCTGAGAAACTGAAGCAGTAACACGTAAACATGCCGACATCATCAATCCTCCTTCATCCACACACACACACACGCACACGCACACACACGCACACACACACACACACACACACACACACACACACACACACACACACACACACACGATAGATTGTTTCACATCTGGAGGGAAAACATCACTTTTTGTTCTTGTTTTATTTATTTTCTGTATTGTTGGTAATATTTTATTGTTTTGTGTTTATGGAGTCATTTTCTGTATTTGTTTTGGGGGCCACACAAAATGACACCAAATGTCATTTTGTGTCATCAGCCTTGAAACGTCAAACAGACGATTAAGTTTAGTCTCTGCTGCTGAAACCCGACACCTCCAGATGTTCTGAGGCTCATTACAGATGTTCAGTCCATCTACAACACAACTCTATCCACAGGATATGACATCATGTGTTGACACGTTATTTTAAGTCCTTAAAAGGTCAAAGTTCAGCATTTGCCCTTGGTCTAATTTTTTGCATAATAAACTCACAAAATGACGACAACTGTAACTGAACAACATAAAAAACAATTATCAGAAAAACACAGAAATTATCTCAAAATACACAAAATGACTCAAAAACATATATATTTCATAAATTATAGAAAAACACAAAAGAATTTTTAAAAATATGCATTACAACTAAACAAATAAAAGAATAAAAACCAAAAACACAGAAATGACTCCAAAAAACTTACATAATTACAGAAAAATACACAGGATAAAAACTACAAATGCATCAGAAAAATACACAAAATAAACTAATACACAAAACAATTATTAAAATAAACATATCACTACTTCCTACTGTATATTACTATTACAACACGTCACTTTTGTGTCCAACATTGGGTCGTGACTACGTTTTGAGTCCTGGACAGTTTCTAGGAATTAGAAGTGAATCGTTTCTGGGACTCAGTCAATGATTTGATTCATTTGAATCCTTTAAGCCTGTTGTGTTCTCTCTCAGTGGACTCAATGAGTCCTGACTCATTACAAAGACTCTTTAACCAGTTTGACTTCAGGTCTGACTCAGTCTTTAATAACCAATCTTTCAGCTCCATGAAGTGGTGTTTACGTCTTCAAACAGATCTCAACTTTAACGTGTTTATCCTTCGTTACAAAGAGGAGTTTTTATACATTAGTGAGGACCAAATAACACGTCTGAATAATGCAGCGCTTTAGCTAACGGCTAACAGCTTGGACTCTGTGATGCAATATTTTCACTTCCTTTACATTGATGAGGTCATCATTATCACTACAGATTTAGATTAAAATCTCACACACACACACACACACACACACACACACACACGCTGTTGTTTCCCAGCAGCTCATCTCGTCCTCATCAATAATTCATCTCATTTAATGATATTTTAATATTTGGGGGAAAAGTGTTTTACAGAATCAATGAACCAATGAGGAGCTGCATGAGACGGTCTGACAGGAGGAAGAGGAAGAGGAAGAGGAAGAGTAAAGGTGTGATGATGTGAGGCACTCGTCAGACTTTAGGCTAATTAATAAATAAATAATTTGCCCCCAACACAAAATATGAATTATTCACTCATTCACACGTCAAAGAAATACTGATCAGTGTTGGCCTAGATATAGAGACGTTAATGACCTGTGTGTGTGTGTGTGTGTGTGTGTGTGTGTGTGTGTGTGTGTGTGTGTTTAAACCAGGCGTTGACCTCATTTTTCTCTTCGTTTAATGTGTGCCTTGTCTCCACTGAACCTCGCTCTCCTTTAAAGACGTTTAATGGCGTCCGACGTGGACCATCAGCAGCTGCTAACCTCCATCACATCTCATCACGTTAATCCAACGACTCCTCAGTGAACGCTGATACTTCCTGTTTGACTACCAAACGACCCGTCAAAATAAAAGAAGAGAACACCAGGGGACATTAAAATGTTTTATTTTCTCTTTGTACAGGAATGTTCACTTCATCCACCAATAATTAAAATACAATTATTAATAATTAATAACATAACTTTTTAAACTGAACCTAAAACCAAACACAAGCAGGACGATTAAATCTACAACTACACACACTATTCTATGAATATGAGATATACAAGATACTAGATAAACACCACATAGATACAATAGATATGAGATACTAGATAGATTGTAGATACATATGGGATAGATACAAATGACTAGATATGAGATAAATAAGATACTAGATAAACACTAGACATAAGATCAAATATAGAGATGAGATAAATAGTTATTAGATACTAGATAGACATGATAATAATAGATACATACTAATTAGATATGTAAACAGTATATTAGAAAAACACAGTTACTGTTAGAGGTTTAATTAAATCATGTTATTTACAATATGTATGATTTCATGAAGTTTAAAGGCAGTAAAGTCGTGTAAAAACAGACACACTGAGCAGTTTCCATTAGTTCTTTATTAATATTAATATTTCTCCTCACACAGGAAGTGTGTAAAGTGTTTTTCTTTGTGTGTGTGTGAGACTAACAGACGTTAGTAATAATATTCAGATTTAATGAAAAGCACTAAAAGGTGAAATGTTCAGCTTTCCTGGAGCTTCTCTCTTATTGCTTTGATTAGGTTGAAGTTGGTTTTATTAAAGCTGTGTGTGTGTGTGTGTGTGTGTGTGTGTGCGTGTGTGTGTGTAAGTGTGTGTGTAAGTGCTTTACATGCAGTGCAATGATCCTCATTACATCCTATTATTGGAGCTCAGTTTAAACATTCAATATGTGTCTAATAATAATAGCTCTAATAATAGACACGTTAGCTGTTAGCGTAGCTACAAACACTAATTACACACTCAGCTCTTCCTGCTCACTTTGAACCAAACAGGAAACAACTGATCACTAACCAATCAGGATGTTTGATCAAAATTATTTAAGCAAATCGAAAAGAAATGAGCCACTTTACTCCTTGAGTCGCTACATGCTAAGCTAACAAAACATGTGGGGCTGTTCTCTTGCCAACATCCTATAAAATATTTGATCCTAAAACTACACGTCATTTATTGAACTGATATTGGATGTATTTGCTGTGAAGGTCAAAAGTAGAATAAAGGTTTTTTAGCTGTTTGAAGGGTGGGGGGTGGGCAGGGGGGGGTAGAGAAAGTGGAGTGACACAGCGCATGTGGAGCGCACTTATCGGACCTGGGACGGGGAAGAACGCGCTGAGCAGAGTGATAGAACGTAACACAAACACAAACACACACACACACACACACACACACACACACACACACACACACACACACACACACACACACACACACACACACAGTGACTGAAGACTTTCAAAAAGACAAAACAAACTGCAAAAATGGAAAATATGAGTCCAAAAATGTACAAAATGGACCCACACATCATCAGTATGGTGTGTGTGTGTGTGTGTGTGTGTGTGTGTGTGTGTGTGTGTGTGTGTGTGTGTGTGTGTGTGCAGTGGTTATCAGCTTCACACGAGGTTTCCCATTTTCTAGAAAAACCTCAATCTCTGCTGTAATCCTCTCAGGACGCTGCTGTCAGGCTGTGTGTGTGTGTGTGTGTGTGTGTGTGTGTGTGTGTGTGTGTGTGTTGACCTTTATTCATTCTCTTTCTTCCACAGACGTGGAGTAGAGCTGCTCCTCCTCCTCTGTGATGTGAGCAGTGAGGTTAATGTGAGGCCGCCTCCCTCGGCGCCATCAGCATCACATGGTGTCACACAGACTTCATTCACTCAGCGACCAGCGGCGCTTCAAGAAAACGGTCTTTTCTACCCGTGACGTCCAATCAGAGTCTGTGATCTGAGCCTTTTATTGAAAGGATTCACACACGATCTACATCTGTGTGGTTAGATGACCCTAACCCTAACACAACAATGGCCGTGTAGTTTATATATGATGGTCTCTGTGAAGTAAACCATCCAAAAAAATACAAATATTTACTTTTTATTTCCACCTTTTCCTTCTCATCTTATGTCTTTCAAAGTAAATCATTGTCTAGTTGTGTGGGCAGGGCCTTAAAGGGGCGGTCTAGTTGTGTGGGCAGGGCCTTAAAGGGGCGGTACATCATTAGGTCCGGTCGGATCAGCTGCGTAATGGGCAGAGGAAGTGACCACAGCGTGGCAGGGCGTGGCAGGGCGTGGCAGGGCGTGGCAGGGTCAGAAGCATCCAGCTGACACAGCAGTGCAGTGTGTGAGAGGATCAGAGATGTTTGTTAATCAGTGGTTAATGTGCGTTAAGGATAAAACGCTCAGCGAAGGCATGAGTTTGACGGACAGGTCAGTGCGTGTGTGACAGACATGTGATGCACATGGTATGACCTCATCAGTGACACGTCATCCTTTAGGGTTAGAATAATTTGATTTGAGTCGTGTTTAAGTTAAAAAAGAAACTATTTGGTTAAATAACTAAAGCAACAATGATTTAAGTCTTTATTTAACAATAAAGAAAAAGTTCCAGGTTATGTCATAAGTTGAAAATAGAAGGTTTAAAGTGATGAATATTAATACTTAACACTTAGTAAAATATGTGTTTACAATATAATTAATAAATAACATTAAATAAGTAAATGGAAGTAAATTTGAGGAAAATGTAATTGAGAATACAAATATTTCCAAGTTCAAATAAATTTCAAACTAAGGATTTGGCTGGGAGGCTGGGGAAAGGGCGGGGCTAAGCGGGAAAAAGACTAGTGAACAACTGTGTTCCCACGGTGGTGTGAGTGTAAGAAGGTTCTTTGTGTGTTTGTTTATTTTTGGCGTTACTACGACCACCATTAAAGCCTGTAAAACTGTGATAACGACTGAAGTCACGTGATTAAAATATCTGCAATACGTTCAATAAAATAATAATTTGCGTTAGGTTTGCTTCGGGCTCAGGTCGGGTTGGGCTGAATTTTTTGGGCCTGATCTAAACTGTAATTAGAATTAATGGGAAATGTTAAATAACATAATATCAGTCAAAATAAACAATAGTAACAGCCTTTCATTTGGGGTTCCACAATTCCAGGAATCTCATGTAAAATAAAAATGGGAAATATATTTTAGCATCATCTACAATATCTGCATCAGTTATGTAAAAGTTACTCCTGGTTTATGGTTAATTCCAATAAATGATTCCAATGAAAAGTTGATATTTTTGAATATTCACAAAATGTAAAAAAAAATGCCTTTATTACGGGCATGGCTCATAGTGTAGTTAAGACACACCCAATCACAGCAACCCCGCCCCACAGCGCTGCAAATTCCACATGGAGCTGTCAATCAATGCTCCTCCCATCTTTTATAGGAGGGGGCGGGGCCAACAGTTTCAGCCAATAGAAACATTGTATTGTAAGAGCAGCGTTCAGTAACTCTGACATTTACATTTAAATACTTAGACTAGGATCAATAAACTTTATCTGCTGATAAGTGATCAGATGATTCAGCAGGTTTGAACTAATAATCTCCACCAGTTTCCATCTCTACACCTGCTAAGCTGGTGTTCACACACACCTTCCTCATTATGTCAAAACATGTTCAGTTTATCAGAAACGTTGAACCTTCAAACATTGGATCAGAACGTCCTCGTTTCCTCTGTGAGCTAATAATGCTAACGTGTGCTTGTCGTGGTCAGAGAATGTAAATGTTTGTTAGTGATGTCATCACATCGGAACAGAAACAAAGAGCTTTTCTTTATTTTCCTGAGATGAAAACGTGTCCTTGGGGAAGCTAACGCCTCAGGGGCTAACGCACAACGTTCCACAGCAGCTAATATGCTAATCACATCTCCTCTGGTCGTGTTTTAAGAGACTTTGTTTTCTTTTGATCTTATTGTGTTGTTGGCGCCGCTCCCTAGTGACGCCGATATTAAAGCAGGAGAAGAAGAACGACAGGAACCCGTTGACCCATCAGCTGCTCCGTGTGTGGGAAAAGACTCAGGACGGCTAATTACGTTTACTAAAGCAAACGAAACAGGTTGGTGTGATTAGCATGAGATCCACATGGATGGGTTTAATAATCACTACAGGACGGTTAGTGATTCAAAAACTACGGCTGGTGGAACCCCTCAAGGAGAAGAAAAGAGGGACAATCGACCTTAAAGGCACAAATTAACTGAAGACGACCAAAGGAAACACTGTAATAAATGGGGTCCATCCATAAAGTCAGCAAAAATGATTATTCATCTGAATAATATCCACTGTTATCCAGGAACGTTTATTATTATTATTATAGTCATCTTAACGATGGAAATCATGGTTTTTAGAGGTCGACCAATGGCCGATATCTAAAGTTCATTTTGGAGGCCGATATACTTTTTTTGGAGGCACATTGATATAAATCATATGATATAAATGTATATATTAGAAATTAAATTAAATACAACATAGAACTCTTAACATTTAATGAACTTTAAATATACACGTACACAACCAGCTAGAAATGGACTAAAAAATATATCCCGATAATTTCTGGTATTTATCACGATAACAATAAACATCACAATAAATAAAACAATTCCCAACTTAAAGTGTCAACAGGTTCTTTACAAACACAAATAAATATGAATACATCAACATTAAACTCATTAAAAAGGCTACAATAACTGCTGACTCATGGAGTTCATGAGCTGATATTGTATAGAATATATTAGTGTATGTGGGTCACTCTAATAGTGTTATTGTATTTAATTCATTTATTTCCTCATTTGAATTAAAATTATTTTCTAAAAAAAAACACATGAAAAGCAAAAATAACTTCATTAGTGTTTTTACTGTTGATAAATCTTGTTTATTTTATATCTGATAATGAGTTACATAAAGTTATGATTAATAAATAACTATGATTTCCTATAATTAAACCAGATCAAGCTGATGATGTAATCATTCAGTATATTTATGTGTAATAATCTCAATAGTTATATTAGTTTAATGGGACCAGCTTTGTCTGTGAACACGTGAAATATCATTAACAATAATGAATAGTGACATTATTATTTATGCTTTATGTTTAGTTTTTATTCTTCTATACAAGTGTTAAATCTGACATAAACAAATCTATGGTTTTATGACAGTAAGACGTGTTTGGTCTGTTATTTATATGGAGAGGTTAGCATTAGCTCTGTGTGTTAGCTTAGCATAGTTAGCTTTAGTTGAGTTTCCAGTTCATAATGGTTGCTACAGGTTCATCTCTGTCTCTGTGTTTGTAGAACTTTGTGTGGATCTGATGGAGGAACTAGGATTGGTTCACTTTGTTGATGTTTATGTGGTTTTAACCCAGTAGTGGTTCATGATGTATCGTAGCATAGTAGCTTCTGGTAGCCATGACGACCACCACTGTCTCTGTGTGTGTGAGGGCTGGGGGCTGGAGTGGCGGTGGTGCACACCGTGGAGGCTTCACTGCAGAGTTCCCGTAAACAGCGTTCTGTTCCAAAGAATAATAAGTTGTTGACAATGAACTTATGGACAGTTTTGTCCAGTGGAACAAGGTTTTTAGGGGCGTTCTTGGCTAAATTGAGGGACAAATGGCTCTCGCTAATTTCTGACATGAGCATTTATCGTTTTTATCGTGGGATGATATATTCTTACTGGTGAGAATAATTTTGACAATATATCATGAACGACGATATATCTTACAACTAATTAAAACCAAAAGTACAGTACGGTAAGTAGCAGTAAAGCACAATGATATACAATGTGTAGATAGTGGGTTTAAACTAAATACCTGTTCTAGGTATTACCACTCTGTTCACACCATTATACCTTCACACTGGTCACCATATACACAACTACTACATCACATCTCACTTTAAAATAATCGTTTACATTTACTACCTTGAGTCTCTCCTCCCTGTTCCCTTCCCCCCTCACTTAGGTGTAACACTGCTCTTTCTTTTTATATCCTCCCTATAATAAAATGAAATGACAATAATGGGTCAACATGTGACATTAGGTAGAAAGGGTTTATAAGTGCTGAACATGCAGTAAAATGTGATGTAAAAGTGTCAGAAATGGGAAAAATGTAGCAAAAATACATTAAAAAAAGTAAAAATATGGCAATAAAAAGTGATGAAAATAGGTTAAAATATGGTGAGTTTGGTGGAGGCATCTGGAGACAAGGCACACCTGAGTGGAAACAGGAACATCTTTCCACAGACATAAAGAATAGAAGATGTATATGACAAAGGACATGAACAGATCTATTCTGTATATGTCTCTCTCTCTTTCTTTATTGTTTAAACTTTGTTTAAAGTTTTCTCAGATAAATCTGTTGCTGAGTTTCAGGTGCGTAGCGTTGGCGATGGCGTGGATTTACGGCGTCTCTCTCTCCTCCTGCTGTATTAAAAGACGGAGGAAAGTCGTGCGATCGCTGCAGAATTTATGAAAGGAAACGACATGGCTGAGCCGCGGGAGTTTTACGACATTTTCCAGAGAAAGTGTCACGTTCCAGCTGTCGGTGGGAACTGGACACAGGAAACAGGAAGCTGACCACATCTGGATGTGATCTGGAGCGACGGAGCTGAGTTATGAAGCAGCGACTCAGCACTCGACGGGAAAAGCTCATATAAATGTGAGGTCAAAGGTCAGCAACACCATAAATAAATTCACCTGCAAACGACTGCTCTCCCACACACAGAACACTGGTTGTCGGTTTGAATCCCACCATGATCCCCATCACTGTGTGTGTGTGTGTGTGTGTTTCAGAGTACAGTTCGATCCAAACATGTGTCAAACTCGAGGCCTGGGGGCCAAATCCTGACCTTTGGAGCATCCCATTTGTCCCACAGGAGAAAGTAAAAATGACAGAAAACATGAACCGTTGTGTAAATGAAACTCAACAATATTTGCAGGTTCTCACAGTTTTCTCGGGGTTATTTCTAATGTTGAACTGTTGAAAAAACTCTTACAAAAATCCTTCAATTTTCCTCAAATTACTACATTACATTTTCTGTAATTATATATAAATTGGTCACAAAATCTAGTAAATGTAAAGTGTAGATTATGTTGGGACTGATATCTGTCACTGGATATTGTCAGTTTCTCACATATTTAATATTTTATGTAAACTAAGAACAATAATGTAGAAATGACTAAAGATCAAACTGCTCTGGATTTATCTAGTTACCAGTGAGAGGGAGATTTTAAATGTTTTACTGATCATTTTAAATGTTTAACTGATCATTTTAAATGTTTTACTGATCATTTTAAATGTTTAACTGATCATTTTAAATGTTTAACTGATCATTTTAAATGTTTTACTGATCATTTTAAATGTTCAACTGATCATTTTAAATGTTTAACTGATCATTTTAAATGTTGTACTGATCATTTTAAATGTTTTACTGATCATTTTAAATGTTTAACTGATCATTTTAAATGTTCAACTGATCATTTTAAATGTTTTACTGATCATTTTAAATGTTTTACTGATCATTTTAAATGTTTAACTGATCATTTTAAATGTTTAACTGATCATTTTAAATGTTTTACTGATCATTTTAAATGTTTTACTGATCATTTTAAATGTTGTACTGATCATTTTAAATGTTGTACTGATGACCATAAGGTATAGTTATTACAGTCTTTGTACGTTGGAGCTGGAATATCACATCAGCACAACTTCCATGTGGTAGCATTTGAAGCGGAGGCATCACATTATTACTAGTTGTTCTATAGCAGAATAAACAGTAAAGTAGAAACTATTTGGTTGTTTCTGTTTGGTTTAAGACTGAATAAAAACAGAACAGAATGAAACAGGAGGGGGCGGGGCCACTAGCATTGTTGTTTACAAAGGTTCTAACTGGATTAGAAGTGTTACCTGTTAAGGAATGTACAACTACATTATATACATCTGTGTCTCAATGTCTATTATTTATTACAAGTGTAATTTAGTTTCTCAGAGAGACTTAAACTATTTTATTTATTGTTTTGTTTGTGTGTGGTTTTATATTTGAGGTGTTTTTTTTTCTTCTTAACAAAGACAGAGTTTATTTTATTGTTTTTGTTTGTGATATTTATTAAAGTGCATTTTTTTGCTAACAGAGACTGAGTCTATTTTATTTTATAATGTTGTTTAATTTGTTTAAAATATTTAAAAGTTCTTGACATTACAATTACAATGATAAAAATACTAATGAGAATGAAAGGTTGTATTTACATTATTATATGTTATCATCATATTAGTGGTTAATTTGGTCTAAAAATAATTGACAATAATATCGTTTATCAGCAATAATTTGTGGCAAAATCTGTTATCGGCCCAGGCCTAACTATCGCCAACGTTTGCTAAATTAATTTCACGTTAGTGTATTGTGAAATAAAAAACCACCAGCATTGCTGTGTAGCAATAAATACTATGTCTATGTTTATGTATTGTGCAGCGTGAGCTCTGCACACTTAGGTGGTGCTAGCAAACTGTGTTTGTGTTTGGTTACAGTTAGCAGCTGGTGGCTAAACACCCGTGTTTAGCTAACGTTAGCTAGAAATAGCATATAATGCTGGCATGAATGGTAACTGTGGCTAACTTACAGCTAACAGAACACAGCTATCTAGCCACAAGCACCACCAAAGTGTAGAGCTGCTAGCTACGCTAGCTAGCAGATTATAGTAACATTAGACGCTTCTGTTCAATGTTACGTTTGACAATTCATGATTTGCGTTAGTTCAATCATGCTGTGGTCGTTTCATAGTGAAACAATATTAGACTGATGTTTGCTAGCTTAGCATCATAATTCACTTTTCAATGAATGTCAACTAATGCATAATAATGACAGGCCTTTTATTTTGTATAACACTGCTTTTATTTTGTGTTAAACAGAAGATGTTTGGCTTTGGAAAACCGTTATATAATAAAAGTAATTTATTAAGATTTGTTTGGTATTTATTTGATATTTTATCTTTTATCGTCTAATAGTCGTTAGAATAGTCGACTATTCGATAAAATAATCGTCTGAATAATCGCTAAAAAAATAATCGTTTACCTCCAGTCCTAGTTTTTACTGATGATTTTAAATGTTTTTATTGATTTTTAAACAGTTTAATGTTTTCTGTTGCACTTTTTAATCATGTAAAGCACATTAAATTATCTATAAACAAACGTCTGTGCTGACATGAAACCATCCCAGTGATCACATGACCCTGACAAGTTAGAATCACGTTAATGATGATGTTTTAGAGGTAAACTAGTGAATAAAACATGTTCCGGTTCCTTCCGGCTGTAGTAGTGTAGTGTTTCTATCTGAAAACATGACTCATGAATATTCAGCTCTGGTCCTGCTTCATTTTATTTCATTGACAGAAAGATTATTTATTAATGGTTTCTATTCTTCAATGTTGACTGACTGTGTGTAAAGATCTTTCTCTGCTCAGGATCTGTGAGATAATCACAGCGGAGCCTATTAGCGGCTGACATCCGAACGGCTAACGGCGGCACGGGGCCCACCCAGGGGTCCACCCTCCAATCCCACACCTGAGCTCAGGACGCATTGATTTCACGTCAGCAGCAGAAGTTTTCAGAGGACGAAGGGTGAGAGAAATCTTTATTGATGGAGAAGGATTTACTCACTTTTTCACCAGGGATGGGTCGATAAATCATTAGGAGGAGGAAGAGGAGGAAGTTAAGGAGGAGGAGGAAGAGGAATGAAAGGAGGAGGAGGAAGAAGAGTAATGACAATTAGGATTCGATTGCAGAGTAAGACGAGGAGGAGGAGGAGGAAGAAGAGGAAGAAAGGGAGGAGGAGGAGGAGGAGGAAGAGGAAGAAGAGGAAGAAAAGGAGGAGGAGGAGGAGGAGGAGGAGGAAGAAGAGGAAGAAAAGGAGGAGGAAGAGGAGGAGGAGGAGGAGGAAGAGGAGGAAGAAGAAGAGAAAAGGAAGAGGATTAGAGAGAGTGACAGGCTGTGTGAAGGTGAGGCCTGAGGCAGAGCTGCTGCTCCTCTCATTACAGAACATTAAAAACACAAACGCGCTCTAATTGGACAATTTAGGGAGGTGCAGGTGTCCAGGGGGAGGAGCCATCACTCATGCCTAGTCAGCGTTTATCAACAGGAAACACGAGGAGAAAGACCTACGGTCCAGGGGCCACATATGGCCCTCAGACTAGCTTTGTGTGGCCCCTAAATTACACACACTAAAGGACTACAAAAACACACACAATAACAAAAAGAAATACATAAAAATGACTAAAAATGTTAAGAAAATACAGAACAGCCCAAAAACATTTCAAATAAAAACACACCAAAATGACACAAAAACAATTTAAAATAGGAAAACTAAATATATAAAAAAACAAAACTTACAAAAAAAAAATTAAAAACATACAAAAATACACAAAATAATCAATATATATATATATATATATATATATATATATATATATATATATATATATATATCGAGATCAGTGGTAGAGTGGGTCCAATAATCAAAGGGTTGGGGGTTTGAAACCCACTCTGTCAAAGTCATTGTCGTTGTGTCCTTGGGCAAAACACTTTAGCCACATTGCCTCATATGAATGTTGGTGGTGGGAGGGGTCGTAGGGAGCCACGCCTCTGTCAGTCTGCCCCAGGGCAGCTGACTACATTGTAGCTTACCACCACCAATATGACTGATGTGAGTGACTCATGGTTTCTGTATGAAAAAAGCGCTCTATAAATCTAAGCCATTATTATTTTATTATATATATAAAAAAACACAAGAAAATACACAGAATGAAAAAAACTGTTAAATAAGAAAACTATATAAAACAAGAAACACACTAAACTAAAATACAGAAAAAGTGATGAAAACCTTCCTCAGCTTTACTTTCCCACAGCTGTACAAACATCTGTGTGAGGTGTTTTAAAACTGTGGCGTAACGTGATCCAGAACAGAAATCTGCCACAGAATAACATGAGCACCAGTTTAACCTTAACACCGACTGCTACGGACGTTCAGTGTGATCAGAGTCTCTGTTAGAACACGCCACTCGCTCAGCGAGCGCGCACACACACACACACACACAAATCGCTGACAAACGTACGTTCCTTCCTCGATCATGTGGTTACAGACCCATACGTGTCAGAATCAATGCGTCTATTATGGCTGAGCGTGTGAGTTCCAGTCCCACGTGGATTATTTCTAATCAATTGAGTGCGAGCGGCGGGTCTGACCCGAGCAGCGATCCGTCCCGTAATCACCTCAGACCGGCGTGGACTTTCCCTCCCAGGCTTTTAATGAATTTCCTGTCCTACAGCCTCAGAATGTCAACACTCAATCACAGCGTAATTGAATTTCTGCAGCAGTCCAAGCGTTTCCTCCCATTACAACATTCTTTAGTTTGCACTCTCCTACAGATGTGTAATGCCTCTAACATCTGGCCCAGGGTGGAGGGGAACCTGCAGCGTGTGTCCAAGGTGTTGGACTCCAAACGGCGAGCATGTCAACTCCAGTAATCACCCATCATTCTCTGCTCCTCCTCATCATCACTATTACTCAACATCTGCTGCAGCTGCTTTACACCAAACACCAGTTGTTTCACTTTAACATCAACATCTGTCACCAGCTAACACCATCACCAGTCAGAGCAGAACACCAACAATGTTACACTAAGGTGTATTAGTTCAACTGGTGACCATTAAAGAGGGTGACTCCTCACAGATGTCAGTGTGTTTACAGTCATCGCCCATAGCAACACAAAAATAACATCAATTACTTACAAATAAAATAACAAAATGACAAAAACAACAACAAATACACACAAAAAGACAAAATGACCAAAAATACACATATGAATATATACACACACATGACAACATAAAACATACAAAAAAATGCAAATACACAAAATTACTTTAAAAACATAAAGCACCTATAGCACATTACAACAACAAATGCACACAAAATGAGGAAATTACTACAAAGATACACATAATAACTTAAAACACAAAACAAAAACAAAATGTATACAGCAGAAAAATGTATAAATACAAATACAAAACAAATGTCTACAGAAGTTCCCACAGGAGGACAAACATGTGGTTTGATACATTTAAAAACACAGGATGTTTAGACGATATAAACGTGACTCATTGATCAGTAATTGGTTGTATAAGTGATGTTGTCCAATAATCAATAATAATTCTAATGTTTTTCCCTGTTTCTACATCAGATCTGGCAACCCAGAGCATTAAATCAGTGCAAGGAGCAGCTGAAGGTGCGTCTCTTCCTGTCGCTGCAGGGCCGTGACTCAGAGATGAGCAGCAGGGGGCCCGTTCCACAGGACTGATGGAGCGCCCCCCCCGGCACCCCCCCACCCCCCCGTTCCTCTGTGAGCACTTAGAGGCTGTAATAAACAGGCCGAGCTGCTCCTCTTGTGTTTTCTTTGGCCGCAGCGCTCTGGTGTTAGCTCAGGAGCAGGAGAACGAGGAGGAGGAGGAGGTCAGGGTGAGCGTGGCCTCCTCTCTGTGAACTCATTTGATTGGTTGGTAATAAATAAGAGTCATAAAGTGACTCTCTACCCGCCGCTCAGGACAGAACCGGCATTGTGCCGCCGTTAATGGACTGGCTTTTTTTTCTGGGCCATCTGTGACGCTCCATCACGTTCCCGCGCCTGCCCTAACGAAGGCGTTAGCGCTCAGCGCTAGCAGCTCAGAGCTAGCGGTGCGCGTGCTGTCCCGGCGGTCACTGCAGGATGTGTAACCTGATGTAATTGCAGCATTAAGTGCAGCGCGGCCCCCGGACGATCACTTAGTGAGTGAATTAAAGAATATTAGTGGACCGCTAATGGACACACAATGGATGGTGTGCAGTTTGTGGTGTTAAAAGGGGGAGTGGTCCTGGCACAGCGCCAACATGACCTCTGCTGCTCTGCTCAGTAAATCACTGCAGAGTGGGAGGCCTCACTCTACTCCTCTAGAACGCTCCTCAACCAGGGTTGCCAGATCCACTGACAGGAACATCAGGAAAAATTAATCTGACACAATAACAACAAAACGCACACATTCACCACTCACACATGATCATTTTATTACGTGTTCAAAGGACGAGACGCCACGCTTTCATTACACAGCACTGATACATACACATACACACACATATATATCTATATATCTATATATATATCTGTATGTATAGTGTTCTTTAATAGATACATCTCTGACAGATTATATACGTTTATATATGAGAGAAAGAAATACACAGAGAAATATATAGAAATAATATAGACTGACAGAGGGATAGATGTGTAGATATATTTTGATGTAGACACATGTATATACTGTATAGAGATAGATACAGTATATATGAATAATTTCAGTTTGTTTGTTTCAGTCTAACAAAAAAATATTCAAACATAAATCACAATTTACAAATATATAACACAAACACTCATATGCCCAACATATATAACATTCAAGTTTCCTTTTCCAGAAAAACACAAAAGAAACGCAAACATTCAACAAGTAGATCTGTTAGAAAAAAATAAACATGTACTTTCTTTTACAGTATATACAACATTTAACAAAGAACACAAACATATTTCAACAGCTCTAAAATATATTGTGACATTTTCTTTTTTAAATTAAATAGTGTCACTCATTTTTATTTCCTTATCAACATTATTCCACAAATGAACTCCTAGAACGTCTTTGTTCTACTTCTAAACTTGCTTTGGGTAAATTAATAATAAATGATCACTTAGGTTGTATTTGCTGGTCTGTAATGTAAGTATTTTTGAATACATAGATATATAGCTATAGAGATAAATACAGATATAGACATATAGAGATATGTAGCTATAGATGGATATAGATACAGTATATATCTATAATATATAGTTAGATGACTTCATGTAAAGACAGTGAAGGGTTAAACGTGTACAGTGAACATTTCTGAGCTGTTGTTCTTTGGTCTCTAACGACTAGTTTCCTCTAACGACTCCCGTGTTCAGCTCTGAGAAAATAACCTGTGCCTTATTATTCTGTGGCTTTGCTTCACTTCTCCTCCTGCTCACGGTGGGCGATCGAGCCTAACGACTATTCCAGAGAGAGAGAGAGAGAGAGAGAGAGAGAGAGAGGACGTCCCCATCACACACTTCAACTGGAAAAATAACTGTTTCCTGGCCTCTGTGGTCAGAGCTGGAAGTCTCACATCCTGCTTCTTTAACATTCCTGAGCTCTGATGAGCTGTTAATCTGCATCAGCAGAACACGGAACATTCACGTGAGCGTTAGCGTGTTGTGGAGCCTCGCCATTCTCTGGAAACCTGCAGGAACATGTTCTTAAAAAGGACTTTCCCCAACAACTCCACAGTGTTCCTGAACCATCACAGAGACGCTGCCATATAACAGCTTAGTTACATCTCCAGGCTTTTACTCTGAAGGGCTACTTTAACATGAATATGTTCCAAACTCAGGTTTGTGAATGGAGGAAGAACGTCACCTCCACATGGTTATCAGTCTGTGCAGCGACTGTTTCATATTCCTCTGAAACACCCTCAAGTCTGTCATATTTTTACCGTGGGAACTTCACTTTTTATTTTCTACAGTCCCACGTGTTTGGGTTAGCTTAGCCCGTGGCTACAGTCCCACGCGTTTGGGTTAGCTTAGCACGTGGCTACAGTCCCACGCGTTTGGGTTAGCTTAGCACGTGGCTACAGTCCCACGCGTTTGGGTTAGCTTAGCACGTGGCTACAGTCCCACGCGTTTGGGTTAGCGTAGCCCGTGGCTACAGTCCCACGCGTTTGGGTTAGCGTAGCCCGTGGCTACAGTCCCACGCGTTTGGGTTAGCGTAGCCCGTGGCTACAGTCCCACGCGTTTGGGTTAGCGTAGCCCGTGGCTACAGTCCCACGCGTTTGGGTTAGCGTAGCCCGTGGCTACAGTCCCACGCGTTTGGGTTAGCGTAGCCCGTGGCTACAGTCCCACGCGTTTGGGTTAGCTTAGCCCGTGGCTACAGTCCCACGCGTTTGGGTTAGCTTTGCCCGTGGCTACAGTCCCACGCGTTTGGGTTAGCTTTGCCCGTGGCTACAGTCCCACGCGTTTGGGTTAGCTTTGCCCGTGGCTACAGTCCCACGCGTTTGGGTTAGCTTTGCCCGTGGCTACAGTCCCACGCGTTTGGGTTAGCTTTGCCCGTGGCTACAGTCCCACGCGTTTGGGTTAGCTTTGCCCGTGGCTACAGTCCCACGCGTTTGGGTTAGCTTTGCCCGTGGCTACAGTCCCACGCGTTTGGGTTAGCTTTGCCCGTGGCTACAGTCCCACGCGTTTGGGTTAGCTTTGCCCGTGGCTACAGTCCCACGCGTTTGGGTTAGCTTTGCCCGTGGCTACAGTCCCACGCGTTTGGGTTAGCTTTGCCCGTGGCTACAGTCCCACGCGTTTGGGTTAGCTTTGCCCGTGGCTACAGTCCCACGCGTTTGGGTTAGCTTTGCCCGTGGCTACAGTCCCCACGCGTTTGGGTTAGCTTTGCCCGTGGCTACAGTCCCACGCGTTTGGGTTAGCTTTGCCCGTGGCTACAGTCCCACGCGTTTGGGTTAGCTTTGCCCGTGGCTACAGTCCCACGCGTTTGGGTTAGCTTTGCCCGTGGCTACAGTCCCACGCGTTTGGGTTAGCTTTGCCCGTGGCTACAGTCCCACGCGTTTGGGTTAGCTTTGCCCGTGGCTACAGTCCACGCGTTTGGGTCAGCTTTGCCCGTGGCTACAGTCCCACGCGTTTGGGTTAGCTTTGCCCGTGGCTACAGTCCCACGCGTTTGGGTTAGCTTTGCCCGTGGCTACAGTCCCACGCGTTTGGGTTAGCTTTGCACGTGGCTACAGTCCCACGCGTTTGGGTTAGCTTTGCACGTGGCTACAGTCCCACGCGTTTGGGTTAGCTTTGCACGTGGCTACAGTCCCACGCGTTTGGGTTAGCTTTGCACGTGGCTACAGTCCCACGCGTTTGGGTTAGCTTTGCACGTGGCTACAGTCCCACGCGTTTGGGTTAGCTTTGCACGTGGCTACAGTCCCACGCGTTTGGGTTAGCTTTGCACGTGGCTACAGTCCCACGCGTTTGGGTTAGCTTTGCACGTGGCTACAGTCCCACGCGTTTGGGTTAGCTTTGCACGTGGCTACAGTCCCACGCGTTTGGGTTAGCTTTGCACGTGGCTACAGTCCCACGCGTTTGGGTTAGCTTTGCACGTGGCTACAGTCCCACGCGTTTGGGTTAGCTTTGCACGTGGCTACAGTCCCACGCGTTTGGGTTAGCTTTGCACGTGGCTACAGTCCCACGCGTTTGGGTTAGCTTTGCACGTGGCTACAGTCCCACGCGTTTGGGTTAGCTTAGCACGTGGCTACAGTCCCACGCGTTTGGGTTAGCTTAGCACGTGGCTACAGTCCCACGCGTTTGGGTTAGCTTAGCACGTGGCTACAGTCCCACGCGTTTGGGTTAGCTTAGCACGTGGCTACAGTCCCACGCGTTTGGGTTAGCTTAGCACGTGGCTACAGTCCCACGCGTTTGGGTTAGCTTAGCACGTGGCTACAGTCCCACGCGTTTGGGTTAGCTTAGCACGTGGCTACAGTCCACGCGTTTGGGTTAGCTTAGCACGTGGCTACAGTCCCACGCGTTTGGGTTAGCTTAGCACGTGGCTACAGTCCCACGTGTTTGGGTTAGCTTAGCACGTGGCTACAGTCCAACGCGTTTGGGTTAGCTTAGCACGTGGCTACAGTCCCACGCGTTTGGGTTAGCTTAGCACGTGGCTACAGTCCCACGCGTTTGGGTTAGCTTAGCCCGTGGCTACAGTCCCACGCGTTTGGGTTAGCTTAGCACGTGGCTACAGTCCCACGCGTTTGGGTTAGCTTAGCACGTGGCTACAGTCCCACGCGTTTGGGTTAGCTTAGCCCGTGGCTACAGTCCCACGCGTTTGGGTTAGCTTAGCCCGTGGCTACAGTCCCACGCGTTTGGGTTAGCTTAGCCCGTGGCTACAGTCCCACGCGTTTGGGTTAGCTTAGCCCGTGGCTACAGTCCCACGCGTTTGGGTTAGCTTAGCACGTGGCTACAGTCCCACGCGTTTGGGTTAGCTTAGCCCGTGGCTACAGTCCCACGCGTTTGGGTTAGCTTAGCCCGTGGCTACAGTCCCACGCGTTTGGGTTAGTTTAGCACGTGGCTACAGTCCCACATGTTTGGGTTAGCGTAGCACTTTGCTACAGTCCCACATGTTTGGGTTAGCTTAGCACGTGGCTACAGTCCCACATGTTTGGGTTAGCTTAGCACGTGGCTACAGTCCCACATGTTTGGGTTAGCTTAGCACGTGGCTACAGTCCCACATGTTTGGGTTAGCTTAGCACGTGGCTACAGTCCCACATGTTTGGGTTAGCTTAGCACGTGGCTACAGTCCCACATGTTTGGGTTAGCTTAGCACGTGGCTACAGTCCCACATGTTTGGGTTAGCTTAGCACGTGGCTACAGTCCCACATGTTTGGGTTAGCTTAGCACGTGGCTACAGTCCCACATGTTTGGGTTAGCTTAGCACGTGGCTACAGTCCCACATGTTTGGGTTAGCTTAGCACGTGGCTACAGTCCCACATGTTTGGGTTAGCTTAGCACGTGGCTACAGTCCCACATGTTTGGGTTAGCTTAGCACGTGGCTACAGTCCCACATGTTTGGGTTAGCTTAGCACGTGGCTACAGTCCCACATGTTTGGGTTAGCTTAGCACGTGGCTACAGTCCCACATGTTTGGGTTAGCTTGTCCAAGTCCCTAAAGCTACAGTAAATAATGTGATATTTGTATGGTTTTAGTTTTATAGATATTTATATTTCAGAAGGTGAAGTCTGTCATATCGTCTCATATTACGTCAGATGTTGCATTAGATACTGATAGTGTTTCTGTCTGTCTGAAGACTAACTGTGAGTAAATGTGTAATATTTTTATAAGACATACACGTGAAGCGTCAGCGTGTAATTTCTGCTTAAACTATTTATTAAGTAAATGAATAAAACTATTTCAGGAAGTGAACTGTGTACATTTGATCTGAGGCTGGTTTTTAAAGCATGTTTTCAGTCGTTCACAGAGACGTTTCTATACGAGCTGAGGTTGGCGTCGCTCCTTTGGCTCCATATGTGGTGAGCGTTAGCGTTAGCGTGCAGGTAGCTAGCAGCAGCGCTGCCTTTTGTCGGAGGCTCCGTGGGGAACGAGAGCAGAAAGAAAAGCTGCTGCTATGAGCCAACAATGAATCAGAGCCAAGAACGGATCAACAGAACCACATCCATCACTCAGTGGATCCTCAGGAACAACACGCTGCTGCTCAACGTCAGCTGCACACACACACGCAGCCACACACACACGCACACACGCAGTCTTGAGTTTGTTCTTCACACACACGTCAGTCTTAGTGTTTAATTTGAGTCATTTTATTGATGGTTTTTTGGAATATTTTTGTACTATTTTTAATTTGTCTGATTTTGGATTTAATGTGTGTATTTTCTTAAAAATATGTTGGTTTTTTGATATTTTGTGTTAATTTCTCTTGACATTTTATGTGTTTTTGGATCATTTTGTGTATTTTTCTCTTGCAGTGTTATTATTGTATTTTTGTTATTTTGTGAGTAATTGTAATTATTTATGTTGGTTTGTGTTTTTGGACAAAATTTGTGTATTTTTCTTGTTTGATGTGTTTTTGGAGTAGTTTTGTGTTTTATATTTTGTATGTTTGAGTCATTTTGTGTTTCTTTACATTTTAAATGTTTTCTTTTTGTTTGTGTTTGTATGTTTTATTTTTTGCGACAGTAATACATGTTTTATTATTGGCAAGGCAAATTTATTTGTATAGCGCATTTCATACACAAGGCAACTCAATGTGCTTTACATGATAAAACATTCAATTGTTTAAACTCAATACGAACAATTAAAATCACCAGTAAAATCAATTAAAATCAATAAAAATCACCAGTAAAATCAATTAAAATCATCAGTAAAACACATTACATCAACAATTGCAATTAAATGTAATTATTTTATCGCCTCACCAGCCCTCCTTAAGGAAAGGTGAGAAAAACTTTAAAATATTTCTTGATTTTTTTTTTGTGGTTATTTTGTGTATCCTTTTTCTTTGTGTGTGTGTTTATGAACTGAATGTATTCATTTATATTTTTTTCTATTCTTTTTGTTAATTTACTGTATGTGTTTGCTTTTAATAGAATTTTGTTTTGTGTGTTATTTTTTGTTCGTTTGCTTATTTTTCCTTTATACATACATAAATACAAAAAAGAAAATACAACAACATTAAAATACACAATAAATGTACATATAAAATAAAAACACAAAATCATTCTAAAAATAGCAAACAGTCTGTACTGAACATGCAAACCCCTTCATGGATAAAAGCAGTAAAAACACATGATACAAATTCAAATACCAATTACTTTTAATAAATGTCCAAACCTATACACAACACAGAAAAATGTTTTATTCTATTTATTTATTTTGTCAGGGGGAAATGTTTTATTCATTTTATCAAACTTATTTTATTTAGGTATATACGTTTACTTTAATACTGTTTACAATTGGTTTATTTGAGAATTTTTAATACAAAATACATATTTTTACAATATATACTTTTATTACTTTAATTAATTACTTAATTAAATAACTAAATAATTAAATAATCAAAATAAAATAATAAATAACAGCCAAACATGGCTTCCTGGTGACAGAAGTGAATAAATGGTTACAATATGATTTGAAGATTAGTAAGTAATAGTTAAATATTTGGACATAAATATTAATAATATTTAGTTTGCAGATGATTGGCGCCCCCTGTGGACAGACCATGTAACTGTAGGATACTGGATGTTTGTTTAGGAAACAATGTGAGCCCTAAACCAGTTTAAAAACCAGTTTAAAAACCAACTAAAGAGAGAAGAAGTGAAACCAGTTGTAAGAACTTTATAAACGAGAAGCTGCAAACATCTCCCACAGGACGATGTTTTTGGGTCAGATGCACGTTCTGCCATCTGTTCATCTACCGCTGAAAGAGGAGGAGGAGGAGGAGGAGGAGGAGGACTAACCTGAGAGGGAGAGGAAGGTGCAGGTGCTCCACAGGAAACCCAGAAAAACACAGAGACGAGGATTCATCAAGAACGTTTGAGGAGAAACGTGAACAATTTTTGTGTCGTTTTCAGATGTGTGTGTAATAATTGTTCTGTATTTTTTGTGTTTGTTTTGCTTGGAGTTGTTCACTTGTTTTTTGCTTTTTCTCTAAGATCTCTGCACAGATCAGGTTCTAGAGTTTAGAACCAACAACAATCACTCCTACCAATGCATTGATGACAAGTCTCAGTCCAGCTTGATTTGTGCTGCGATGGTGAAGGTGCTGTAAGGTTCTCGCCTGATGCTCAGCTCTACTGTATATCTGATACAGTCGAATGCCAAAAAATGAACATTTCCATAAAATCTAACATATACAGTAGTCCCTCACTATAACGTGTTTCACCTTTCGCGGTCTCAATGTTTCGCGGATTTTTTTTACAGTGTATGAACGCGCATTGTGTTCTGCGTCCTGATTGGCTAATGCTGCGTTCACACTGAATGTGTCTTCTGTGGCACCGGACGCTTGCCGCACGAAACGTTCCGCAAGTTTCGCATGATCAAAAAATGTCCCCATTCGCATGTGTGAAGTGAAGCCCCGCCCACCAGAAACACATCCAACTCAGTAAGTTTCACTACGCTCCTTTTTCTCCTCTCATAAACATAAACCACCAGTGAAAAAAGCCGGTGTGATTAGCGGCTAATGCTATGCTAGCTCAGTGCTACAGAGAGAACTTTTACCTGCTACTACCACCTCCTCTCTGATTCTCCTCCACACCTAATCCTTCCTAGTCCTGGTTATAAAGGGCGTGTCCTACAGCTCCATGTGGTCACACACAGCTTCTACTCCATGGTTGAATGGGTGAACAGACCAGTGTCTGTGTTAATGTGATGACATCGTCAACAAAGACTCTGAATGTGTTCAGCATCAATATCTGATCACTAGCAGTGTGACTCTGTAGTGTTGTATGTTTAAAAACAGGTTTATGTTTTATAATCTATAAAGGTTTGAACTTTGAGAATGTTTAAATAAGAGAGAAATGTTCATTAATGTCTGAGAAAAGTGTATATATATATATATATATATATATATATATATATATATATATATAGTGTGGTGAGGGTTTTACAGCCTTAAAACATGTATAAAAATTATTTATTTTTAGGATGTAACCCCAGGATAAACGAGTATATATTGTTTTTAAAGAAATACTTTTTTTACATCAGTCTTGCAGTAAATAATGTATATGTATTTTCAGTGCTTCCAACTAATGATAGTCAATAATATCATTAAAATGAATAGTTTTAAGTTAAACGGTATCAACATTTGTCTGTGAGAGACCCAGGAAGGTTCTTTTCATGGGGCCAAAAACCCTGACACACCCCTGGGTAGGAATCATTAAAAGTGTTTGTTTTTCATCAATAGATGATAATCATTTCAAACATGAAATAAGCACTGCACACATTTTATAGCAGCTTTACCTAAAGTAAAACCAATTACTGTCATTGTCACAAACACTTCTCTCAACAAACTGACGCCCTTGTCGCTAACGACAGTCCAACATGTGAGTGGTGTTAAGTTGGATGCTGATGGATGCTGATGGAGGACCAGCTCCAGGTCGGAGGTGTAGATGGGGTTCACGTTAAGCTTTACTTCTCCGTCCCTGGTGGAGCAGAGAGAAGTTGGCTCAGGGCTGTAATTTCTTCTCCAGATGTGCTCCTCACTCCTTCTTCGCTCCATTGTGAGTTTCTGAGCGCCACAATTAACATCTATAAATCATGTCCCGAATACTTCCTGTGTGATCACGGGGGAATATTGGAGAACAGCCCAATAACTCATTACAAATTGGAGGCTTAAAGTGAGCCAAAAAGATAAATTGTGTCATGGAGGAAAAAAGCTGGTACCGTCTCAGTTTTAATGACAGAATACTGCGTTAAATCAGAGGTGGAGCATTAATAAAAAGACTTCTTATTTACTTTATGACATGTCCAGGACCAGAACTAACGTTTTACAGACTAATTATCTCTGCTGAGATGGATTCATCTCACAGTGAAGGAAACACCTTCAAAATCAACTTTTCTCTCACTATTAATATTCACCTGGTTTGATTATTTACATCATTATAAATAATGTGACATTTCTGAAAACAAACACTTTATGGATAAAAATATTATTTTATTTGAGGTACATGTTGCTCATTTTGAAATCTAAACTTATGAAGTGACTTATAAAGCAGAGAGACCTATCTGTGGGTCATGATCAACATTTAGGTCAGAATGATAACATTTAACATCATGGATTTTAGTTTTTGTTATTTTCTATATTTTGTAGTCATTTTTTTTGCTCACTGTTTATATAGGACAGTGATTATGGGTTACGAAGTGGAGGATGCTCACAGGCAACATCGGGGGCAACTAAGTAGCTGCAGGGGTCCTCGAGGTCCTCAGAAGAAGACGGGAGCATACACAGCCTGTATTAAATAGACGGTGGACTGATGTATGCGTTTCTGAGTTATTCAGATTAAAAAAAGAGTTTAAAGTTAAAACAACATATGCACACCTGGAAGTTACTGAGTCTAAGTGTGAAAAAATTATTACGACAGTACACATTAAAAAAGGAAAAAACAGAAAAGCCTCCTACGCTGTGATTTTCATCAACATCACAGCGTAGAGCCTGGGTTCTCAATGTGGGGTACCCGTACCCACAGGGGTACGTAGATAAAAAGACAAAAACAGCAACACAACATTGGAAACTAAAATATAAATAGATCAGCAGTCAGGAGCCTCCATGCCTTTACCAGGGAGCAAATATTTATTCCTGGTTATTGTTTTACACAGTTTAATATGGTTTTATTTACCGGCAACTACTTCCTACTGCATATTTACAAGTTTATAAATATTATTTTATTATTCTGCATAGTTCCTGTTATGAACATATACTTAAATAGTAATAATTAAAATAAATAAATAAATAATAAAAATACAACTGGTTTACAAGCTGTTTGAATTCCTTCAACCTCACCCTTCCCATTAATGTTGCATTTTACAGTTTCATGATGATGAAAATTTTGCATTACTATATTTCTTTTTATAAAACGAGAGCATTGTTTCAAGTAGGCAAAAAATTTAAATAAATTGAAAAGTTATAATTCTGAATAAGTTATTTTCTTGTGTATTTACAGATTATTATTATTTTTTATCAGATATTATTCCTCAACAGGATAGGTAAAATTCAGGTACACATTTCACTGTAGGGCCGGCTACACTGTATATGACATTAGTGTATCATGTTTTTGAGTGTGTAAGAGTAGGGGATGCATGGTTTAAGATTAAATGTCTGAAGGGTTACGTGACTGCAAAAAGTTTGGGAACCACTGGTGTATAGGATCAATATCACAGCGTAAGAGATCAATATCACAGCGTAGAAGATCAATATCACAGCTTAGAAGATCAATATCACAGCGTAGAGGATCAATATCACAGCGTAGATATCACAGCGTAGAAGATCAATATCACAGCATAGAGGATCAATATCACAGCGTAGATATCACAGCATAGAAGATCAATATCACAGCAAAGAGGATCAATATCACAGCGTAGAGATAATATCACAGCGTAAAAATCAATATCACAGCTTAGAGATCAATATCACAGCATAGAGATCAATATCACAGCGTAGAAGATTAATATCACAGCGTAAGAGATCAATATCACAGCATAGAGGATCAATATCACAGCATAGAGGATCAATATCACAGCGTAGATATCACAGCGTAGAAGATCAATATCAATATCACAGCATAGAGGATCAATATCACAGCGTAGATATCACAGCGTAGAAGATCAATATCACAGCAAAGAGGATCAATATCACTGCGTAAGAGATCAATATCACAGCATAAAGGATCAATATCACAGCGTAGAGATCAATATCACAGCGTAGAGGATCAATATCACAGCGTAAAAATCAATATCACAGCTTAGAGATCAATATCACAGCGTAGAGATCAATATCACAGCGTAGAGATCAATATCACAGCGTAGAAGATTAATATCACAGCGTAGAAGATCAATATCACAGCGTAGATCAATATCACAGCGTAGAAGATCAATATCACAGCGTAGAAGATCAATATCACAGCGTAGAGCATCAATATCACAGCATAGAAGATCAATATCACAGCGTAGAGGATCAATATCACAGCTAGGAATGTGTGATATCTTATCGTTTATGATTTATCGTCTAAAATAATAATTGATCATCACATATAAACGATAACGTCTGACATTAGTGTCATTTGTTCCTCAGTTTAACTCAGAACGCCTAAAAAAAACATGTTCCACGGAACAAAACTGTTTGTCAACGTATTATTGTCTGGAGCAGAACGTTGTTTACGGAAGCTCTGACAGGCACCGCCCCCTTCACACACCGTCTGTCTGTGTGTGTGTGGTCGTCATGGCTACCAGAAGCTACTATGCTACGATACATCATGAACCACTACTGGGTTAAAACCACATAAACATCAACAAAGTGAACCAATCCTAGTTCCTCCATCAGATCCACACAAAGTTCTACAAACACAGAGACAGAGATGAACCTGTAGCAACCATTATGAACTGGAAACTCAACTAAAGCTAACTATGCTAAGCTAACACACAGAGCTAATGCTAACCTCTCCATATAAATAACAGACCAAACACGTCTTACTGTCATAAAACCATAGATTTGTTTATGTCAGATTTAACACTTGTATAGAAGAATAAAAACTAAACATGTCACACATTGTGTGAAATAAATGTTATCATAAATAATAATGTCTATTCATTCGTCCAAACTTGTGAAACTTTATGTAACTCATTATCAGATATAAAATAAACAAGATTTATCAACAGTAAAAACACTAATGAAGTTATTTGTGCTTTTCATGTTGTTTTTTTTAGAAAATAATTTCATTTTAAGTGAGGAAATAAATGAATTAAATACAATAACACTATTAGAGTGACCCACATACACTAATATATTCTATACAATATCAGCTCATGAACTCCATGAGTCAGCAGTTATTGTTGCCTTTTTAATGAGTTTAATGTTGATGTATTCATATTTATTTGGGAATTGTTTTATTTTTTTTATTTATAGTATTTATTTATCGTGATAAATACCAGAAATTATCGAGATAATTGTTTTTGACCATATCACCCATCCCTAACCATGACTACTGTAACATTATATAAACCATATATGAGATAATATTACATTATTATGACCTTTTATTTCTTCCCTTTAGTTTATCATTGATTTCATCAAACGTCAGGTTTGAATCTATAATGAAACTATAGACGATGATGAATTCTCTTCCTCACTGGTGATGTTTGTAAAAGTGATAAATAAATAAACCTGGTCTGCAGGGATTGGTCGCTTTGTCAGTTTGTTGTTCTGAGTCTGATCGATCCAGGAAGAGGAAGAGGAAGAGGAAGAGGAAGAGCAGAAACACTGCTTCATTACACTACCAGTCACAGTCAACCCCCATTTGAGGTCCTGAGACACTGGGAGGGGCTCACCAGATGCCTTCAAGAAACTAAGAATATTTTATGAACAATTTCAAACCATTTTTGCTTATTTTTATTTTTTTTTCTACAACTACACCAAACTCACCATATTTTAACCCTTTTTATCACTTTTTATTGCCATATTTTGGCTCCTTTTAATGTTTTTTTGCTCCATTTCTCACATTTCTACATCACATTTTAATGCATGTTCAGCACTTATAAACCCTTTCTACCACTGTTACACATATGGACACATTATTGTCACTTTTAACCTCTTTTCACCAGATTTCATGATTATTTTTGACACTTTGAACCATTTTCACCACTTTTTCTGTCTGTTTAATTCACTCTAATTTACAACTTTTAACCAATTTCTGTGGTTTTTAAAATCCCATTTCACCACCTTTTCCACCATTTTTGGTCATTTTGAACCATTTTATCTGTGATTAAAACCAGGATTTCCATCTTTAAGATGAATATAATAATAATAATAATAAACGTTCCTGGATAACAGTGGATATTATTCAGATGAATAGACCATCATTTTCCTGACCAAACCATAACAACAACAGGTATTGATCCTGACCAACGTGTGTCCTTTAATCCTGAAGATAAGCAGGTATGGATCAGGTTTAGTTTAGGTTTTAAAGTCTCAATAAACTCTGATAAAACAGTCTCTGTGAGTCGTGACTGGTTTCCATTATCACCACTGGTTTGGTTTCTCCACCAGAGCTCAACTCCACTGGAAACTTCACGGCTCAGATTGTGTTTTGGCAGCGGTTCCCGTGGCTGCTGCTAAATAATGGAGGAGCGTTTTCAGGCGTGTGCAGAGCAGCTCCACTGTTCCACCGCTGCCATCGATCGCCACAAACACACACTTCAGTTTGGATCTGGAAACTTCACCACTTCTCTACGTTAGATTACAACTTTAGGTCCACACGTGTGATTTATCATCATCTGAAGGTTACGTTAGGAACAAGTACCATGAAGAGTGGGAATTCCTGAAGAAATGAACATTAGAAAGATGATGTCATACATGCCACATATGTATAACCTCAGTATAACTTTAAACCCAAAAACTCAAAATGACCAAAAGATAGAACACAAAACAACAACAACAAAAAATACAGAAACAATACATGTGCACATAAAAGATTACATAAATTACATTATGACAACAACAGTAGACAAAAAACTAGGGATGTCCCGATACAACTTTTTCACTTCTGATATGATACCGATATTGCAGGACTTGAGTATTGACCAAGACCAATATTGATACGATATCAGCACAAATCCTACTTTTATTACTTATTTTGTAGTGTGGAATATTAGAAAAGGCTTGATTATTAAAAAAAAAAAAAACATTAATTATAAACCAATGGATTACATATAATTAACCTTTTAGAATAAGAATATTATATGATTGAATAAAATACATTAAAAAATAAAATAGAAGATATTGAAAAAAAAAAAACCTACATATATTATATCGGAGATTTTAGATTAGTTTTCTGGCTGTATTAGATCATCCCTACAAAAAACACTCCAAAATACACAAAGGAATAACAAAAATACACAAAATGACAAAAATAACTGAAAACACAAATGGATATCAAAATACCTGAAAGACATAGAAAAAACATCATAAAACACAAAAAGGCAAAAAAAAAAAAAAATACACAAAAACAAAAATACAGAAAAGGACATAAAAATACAGAAAATAATCACAAATGTAACTAAAAAAGACTGAAAAAAATAAAAATAAAAATGGAGAAAGTTAAGACCAAATGACTGAAAACAAAGGACAGAAAAATACATAAAAGTACAACAAAAACACTTAAAACTATACAAATGTGCACAAAAATACCTAAAAAAGTTACAAAACTACAACAAAAAACTCAAAATGACTCAAAACAAGCACAAATCAAAGAAAAATAAATTTGAGAAAATCCACCAGAAAAAAAGAAAAAACTCAAAATACCGAAAAATCACAGAAAAATGTATATATATATATATATATATATATATATATATATACTATAAAACACAGTAACTGTTGTTTCCTGTTAATGCTCAGTCATTATTCTAATGCTGACCAGAATGTTTATCATGTGACCTTGGCTCAGATTGTTAACTGTAGGTTTATTATTAATGTGAGTCAATGTAAACCTTTAAATATAGTCAACTATCACAGCTCCGTGCTGCAGCATTAGCAGCGTTAGCATTAGCTTGGCCTTGCCCACTGCTTTCCTTGAAGCTCAGAGCAAAGCATGAGGTCATTATCATGGACGACCATCTCTCACAGACGAGTCGACTCACGGTTTCCCCTCGATGGCAATTAGAGCCTCAACGAAGGGATGAACTTCACTGTTTTAGCCACAAGCTAAAGAGTAGCGAGCTTTACAGAGAGAGAGAGAGAGAGAGAGGAAATGTTGAGCTGATGGAGGTGTGGAGAGGAGTCTGAGACACTGTGAAACTGCTAAAACTGAAGCTCATCTCTCTAATAAATCAAGGAAGTTCTGCATGTGCGTGTGTGTTTGTGGAGCAAATTTCTCCCCAAATGTTTATTTTAATTTTATTTTGGACACAGATTAGCCTGGACGGTTTACCAGAAATGAAACCTATTCAGCTTTTGACCTCAGTGTGAGGGGGCGCTAGCGCACCAATCTGTTCAATTACAACCTCTGACAATCAGTAGAAGAAGTAATATCTCTCTGACCTGAAACATGTTTAACAGCCACGTTACTTTGGACTTAATTAGTGAAAACTTTTATTTTCCTTTTAGTTTGACTGCTGCCATTATTAGAATGTTACATTCTAACATCATCTCATCAGAGCTACAGAAGATAGGATCATTTCGTGCACCGACTACCAAGACAAATTCCTTGTACTGTCCTAAAAAACTGTACTTGGCCATTAAAACATTTCTGATTCTGATTTAAATTAGGCTCATTTAAACTCAGTTGATCAGAACTTAATCAATAAACCTGATCAGATTCAGTAAATCATTGATCCCTGAGAGGAAATCAGGTGACATTAATGCTGTTGTCATACATCTTTATATGACATAAATAATTAAGGAGCAGTCAGAATAATCAATGTCACTACAACTATATCTACCTTTTAATTGTATCTTACTTTATTTTTTAACATACATTTGTTTAATTATGAGTTTTTCTATTTATTAGTATTTATTTTGTTTCCTCACAGGAGTTAAAAACTGTTTTCTTTAAAAAATGATAATGAAAAAACGGAATTTAAAAAATTAAAGTGGAAAACACAAAATTTGGAAAAAAAACAGATTTTATAGGGCCTTATACGTATATGTTGTTGTTTATGATTGTTTTTTTCTAATGTTTTTAAAGCCATTTTGTTTATTTTTGTTTTTAACTGCATTGTTGCTTTGGATTTTTTTGTAGTTATTTTTGTCATGTTATCATTTAGTGTTTATTTGTTGTCGTTTCAGGTGATATTTTGACAGTGATTTTTTTTGTTTTCTTTTATTTTTAAAATCATGAATTTTTTTTTGCATATTTTCGTATTTGTATTGTCATTTCTGTGTTTTTGTGCATCTTTGTAGAAATTTTTGTTTAGTTTTGTGTCTTTATAAAGTAACTGTTGTTTTTCTGCGTTTTTTTAGTAGTTTTTGTATGTTATGTTTTTGTCATAATTTTGCTTGACTTTGTTGTTACATTTACTGTGGTGTTGGTAGTTTTTGTGTTTTTAGACAGATCAGGAGTATTTTTCTTTTGTTAGCTTAGCACGTAGGGTCTATGCTACGAATCTAGATTACATTAATCTACGTTAGCTGGATTCAACTAACCAAACACCCCAGTCAGACAGGAGCTGTACTACCATCACCTATGATCACAACAAGCTAATTTAATACTTTTTTTAAGTCATACATGCTGATGAATATCTGATTTAACTGGCGTACTGTAGTTAAAGTTAAGATTGACAGTGACTCAAGATGATATTTGCAAAATGTTTTAGTGTCAATGTTTAGTTTTCAAGTAGTGGTTGAATTAACAGGTCATTTATTTTATATAATAACAGGTTACATTAATTCTGTTTTATTATTTTACATAAATGCTGTACATGAATTAATTTAACAGTAACATAACCAACTTATCATCTGCATTGTTTCACCCCATGAATTAAATTCAGAGGGTCCAGCTCTGATAGTGGGGTCTCCTAACCCTCTTCCCCTGGTCAGGGGTCTGTAACCTTTACTCTACAAGGAACCATTGAACCTCATCTCACCTGGATTAAAGTCCTCCTGGAGCCATAAATACCTTCTCTATGAAGACAATACAGTGGATTACATTATATACAGTTAGAATTATAGAGAATAATGTTTGATTTCATTTATATTGATCATGTAAATGGAAACTTAAACTGTTTTAAATAAATAACATCAATAAATAAAACAGTATCTTTATCTTCAAATTCTTACACATCTCAGTTTACATGAACACAATGTTTATAAAGTAGATTTTAATAGTTAATGTATATGAAAGTCTACAAAACGTAACATGAATATAATAACACATGATCATGTGATCAACACATGCTAATTACTCATTTCTTGCCACACATAAAACATACATATTTAACCTGTACATTGGTGGTTAAATGAATCTCTTCCCACACAATTAAAATCTGTATTTTCTTCCAGAAATAGTGTTTTTGTTGGTTTAGTTTCTTACCAGGGATTTAAAACTTAAGGTTAGTCACAGGTGGAGGAAAGTTGATGGTCTGTAGATGTTGTAGGAATGTGCTGAGTCATTGTACGATGTGATTTATTTTAGGTTAATAAATTGTTATATCATGATTTTATTTGTCATTAATCATTAATAAACTCTTTTTATTTCAATAGTTTTTTAAAGCTATAGGGAGCCATTGTATAAGAGTCAAAGGGCCACATTAGGCCCCAGAGCCACAGGTTGCAGACCCCTGCCCTGATAGAACCACAGCTGAACATCTGTCCTGGTATCATAGTCCATCAGTTCTGGTCCCTCCATGATGGTTCTGATGAGCTCCTCCTCTTTGGTGTGATATCGTGTATGTGCTGCGCGTGAATGCTCTTTGCTCAGCACATACACTCCGTCACTATGCCTGGTGAGCTCAGCGCTGCTAATCAGTCTATTAAATATAAATCTATATCTTTCCTAAAGAATGTCATTGGTAAATGAAAGGATTAATTTATCATTAATAATCTTCTTCATAAACTCAGCTGTCAGATCTGCACCAACCAGGTCATTTTCTAAGAGATCTGATTGGTCAGGAGGCAGGGCTTTAGGACTAGCCAGAGAAAAAGCAGGTTAGCTGTTCAGCATTAATTGTTAGTGATTAAGCTTCAGCCAGCTTTGTAGTCCAGCACACACTGATTAAATCCTGGAAGTTAGCGTGAGCAGAGTTAATCTAGATTCATAGTACACCCCCTTAGACATCATTCCCACATATTTCGTTAGCTTAGTGACGCTGGCTGAGAAGGGTCAAAGGGGCGGGGCTATGTTATGAGGTGGATCTTTTTTTGTATAGGGGCACAATAATGATTCTCTTACTTTATGACATCACATCCCTGACTCCTCCCTCTGCGTTCCCTAATAAATGTTTCATTTCATATTAAAGATGTTACAGAGCGTTTGAGCTCCGTGGAGAGGCGGAGCTTCTCTCTAATGGTGTTGATTAGCCCGGTGCAAGAATAATTGGTGGTGTTTTGCAAAACCTGTCGGACGTTGATGATTTAATGTCCTCCTCCTCGTGGCGGAGGGTTGATGTATTTTTACAGCCCGTCTCCTTTGTAATGTCATGTGACATTAGCAGCACTAACTGATACCGCGGACTCAATAAATCAGAGCCACACTCCATTAAAGGGGCGGAGCCTCTGGGAATGACCACTGTTCATGGTGGAAATAACCCTTAATAATGTGGTGGAACTGTACAGTTACTGATAAAAGAAAATGTGTCCTTTTATAAAAAAAATATAACAGAATGTCAGTGTTTAACAGACATACGTCATTCAGGAGATGTCAACAGAATAAAGACAAATAGTTTAATATCTGATTAAAGAAGGAAATATAAATGAAAGATAAGGAGAGGAAAGAAAACACAGTGAAAGAACGGAAGAATTGACTAAATGAAAACAGAAAGAAAAGACGAATATAGGAAAACAGAAAGAAAGGGAAAAAAGAAAACTGAAAATCACATGGAAAGAAAAGAAAATTAGAGAAAGAGAAAAGAAAGAAAGTAAAGTAAATGAAGAGATACATTGGGAAAATGAAAAGGGAAATAAAATGAAAAAGAAAGAAGAACAATCAGTCTGTTATTCTGTCAGTAGTTCAGTCAGTGAAGGAGAACCGACCAATCCCTGATGGGTATCACAAGGCGACCCCGAGACGACCAATCAGCTGAAAGCAAGCGGTCAAACTCCGCCTCCTGCATTATTCAACATAACGGAGTCCTCAGAGGTGTGTGCGTGTGTGTTTCCAGCCGACGGCCGTTGTGGTTTTTCCATCTTTTATTAAAATCAACTTCACTTTTCCAAAAACTCCCTGAACGCACCTTTTAGAGCCTCGTTCACCTCAGAAAAAACATGGAGTTTACAACAGACAGCGAACGCATCACAGAGAAAGAAAGAAATAAATTAGAGGAAAAGAGAAAACGGGAAAGAAAGAAAACAAATCAAAATAGGTAAAAAAAAGTAATTGATATGAAAGGGTTAAAGAAAGGATAAAAAGGAAGAATGAAAAACAAAGGAATAAAAAAAGAAAGAAGCAAAATAAAAAGAGAAATAAAGAAATGATAAAGTGTGTTTTTATCTCCATGTTATAAAGCTGACGTCCAATCAGACGAAGCCTGACGCTAATGCTAACTGCTGTCCTCACTCTAAAGTCCATCAGGCTCAGAGTTAATGTGTGCATTAGTGAGGAGGACAACATCCCCTGAGGGCCACACTTTAACTTCATTATTACCACACACACACACACACACACACACACACACACACACACACACACACACACACACACACACACACGCACACACACACACACACACACACACACACACACACACACACACACACACACACACACACACACACACACACACACACACACACACACACACACACACACACACACACACACAAAAAAGTTTTTCATGTTTATTCACTAAATATTCATCATTAGCTTCATTTACCCACAAATTAATTATATTAATAGTCTTTATTCATCTCCTTGGAGCAGGAATTCTCAACCTTGGGGTCAGGACCCTATTTGAAGTTGTGACACGTTAGGAGGGGGTCCCCAGATGCCTTCAAGAAACTAATTTGATTTAATTTGAACCCATTTTTGCTCATTTTTGCCATTTTTCTACAAATCCACCAAACTCACCACATTTTAACATATTTTCATCACTTTTTCTTGTCATATTTTTGCTCCTTTTAATGTATTTTTGCTACATTGCTCCCATTTCTGACACTTCTACACAGGGCTCAAGACTGTGACTAAATTGGTCGCATATGCGACTATTTTTGGAGTGTGAGCGAGTGAAAATGTAATCTGGTTGTAATCTTAACTTCAACTACAGTACGCCAGTTAAATCAGATATTCATCAGCATGTATGACTTAAAAAAGGGTGTGGCCAACTGATAAAGTCTCTACATCATATTTCATGATTATTTTTGCCAATTTAACCACATTCATCATTTGTTATGCCCATTATTTGCCAGTTTAAACTAATTGTTCCAATTTTAACACTTACTTTAATCCTTTTTTTTAAAAAAAAAAAAAAAACTTTCTTTCTGCCACTCTAATCTACAACATTTAACATATTTCTGCGGTTATTAAAATGGCTCTGTTTATTTCATAATATCCACAGATATTTTAACTATTTTACACTGTTCAGTTTATATTTCTCTGGAATGTTCTGGACTTAAGTGATGTTTTTATTTAATACAAAAACACATTTGTTTTAGAAAGTTTACTAAACATCCAGAAAAGCATGAATATACATTATCTTAGTTAAATGTAAGTTAGTGCTTAGTGAACAATCATAATATTTATTCATATTACACATTATGTTAGCACTCAGCAATGGAATTAATAAACACTACTTAGTTGTTTATGATCATTTATTGTTTTCATTGATTCAGTCATATATTAAAATACATCTAACCTGGAAAATGTTGCTTCTCATGTTAAATATTAGACCATTAATTTAGATTAATTAATTAATTACAAAGATTATAATTAATTAGATACATTTTTAATCAAGTACCACCTCTAGCATTTAGTTTGTTTCTTGTCTGTTTTATGCAATAACAGAAAACACAAGGCTGTAAATTAGTGTGTGTGTGTGTGTGTGTGTGTGTGTGTCATTGATGGTACTCTCACACTGTTATTAAATGAGCGTAGATGTGGATCCTCTGAAGGTTATGAAGTCAAAATAATTTCCATGTTGAATGAAGAGAATCGTTTGTTATTCATCGTTCTGTTCCGTTAGGGGACGTGACATTTCAGCTCTCAGCGTCGTTCGGACGCTGTGATGTCATCGCCTACCGTCACCCCGAGGTCTCATTTACCCACAATGCTCTGCTCTTCATCAGCGCCCACGTGTTCCTCACGTCCTCAGAGGCTTCTTCATCCTCACTCTATTCATCATCATCACCTGCACACACTACATTATCACACACACACTACATTATCACACACACTAACACAGGCTTTGCTTAGCGTTACAATCTAGGGCTGGGCAATATGGACCAAAAGTCATAAATACTTTTTCTCAAAATGATGTACGATATAAATCTTGATATTTTCAACACAATAAATTTTTACCAGAAAAACAATTCAGGGTTAAATTTGCTGATGAAAAATGTCACACAGACATTTATTAACAAACAGCTGATCAATGAACCAGATTAAACTAATATCCATCATTCCCTGAATAAATTAATCTGACATGACTTTAGAAAACCTGACTATATTTAATCTATCCTGACTTGACTAAACCTTCTTATCCTGCCTAAATCTAGCCTACTTTAACCTAATGTAACTAACCTTAACTTTAACACCCCATCCAACGCCCCAAGGCTCGAGACTGCGACTAAATTGGTCGCATATGCAACCATTTTTTCAGTGTGCGCGAGTGAAAATTTTAACAGGTTGCATCCGTGCGAGTAGATATGATGACCTGTTTTAGACGGAGCGGCTGAGCGCGTAACGAAACGGTGAACGTACCGAGTACCAATGTGTTCCTTTGGAGTGCACGCAGTCTGCGAACGTAGTCAGGCATAACAAGTCGATCACTGAGTTCACGCTCACATTGAGAGCAGCAGTAAAAAAGAAGAAAGTGCTGAGCTCAGCGATAGAGCGTACACACTCATCAGAATCATCATGGAGGGACCAGAACTGATGGACTATGATACCAGGACAGATGTTCAGCTGTGGTTCTCCCAGAGCAGGGGTCTGCAACCTGTGGCTAAATCACGTTGTGCAATGACTCAGCACATTCCTACAACATCTACAGACCATCAACTTTCCTCCACCTGTGACTAACCTTAAGTTTTAAATCCCTGGTAAGAAACTAAACCAACAAAAACACTATTTCTGGAAGAAAATACAGATTTTAATTGTGTGGGAACAGATTCATTTAACCACCAATGTACAGGTTAAATATGTATGTTTTATGTGTGGCAAGAAATGAGTAATTAGCATGTGTTGATCACATGATCATGTGTTATTATATTCATGTTACTTTTTATAGACTTTCATATACATTAACTATTAAAATCTACTTTATAAACATTGTGTTCATGTAAACTGAGATGTGTAAGAATTTGAAGATAAAGATACTGTTTTATTTATTGTTATTTTATTTTATTAATTAAAAATGAGCAGTCAGAATAATCCATGTCACTACAACTAACATCTACCTTTTAACTGTATCTTACTCACTATTTTAAATTACATTTTTGTTTTTGACATACAATTTTATTTCATTATAGTTTTCTTTATTGGTATTTATTTTGTTTCCTTACAGTATAACAAATCTTTCTTTTAATTGTATCTTACTTTATTTTTGACATACACGTTTAATTATAGATTTTTATTTATTAGTATTTTGTTGTCTCACAGGAATTAATATTTTCTGATGATGATTTTATTGATTATTTTTAATGTTCTTACAGATTTTAACCTGTTGAATGTTTTTTGTGGCACTTTTTGATCATGTAAAGCACACTGAGTTGTCTTGTGTATGAAATGCGTTACACAAATACTTTTATCTTGTCTAAAAAGATACACACAGCATCAAAATACACAAAATAATGCAAACATACAAAATACATTTAAACTCCTTGTTACTCCAAAATCATTAAGTCCAAAACATGACTCAACGTTATATGAATCAAATTAGAGAAAAATACACAAAACCACAACATGATACCAAAACCACATTAAAACAATGAAACACACAAAGTGTCCTGGAAATAATGTTGATCATGTGACCCTCACATCACATGTTTTTGGCCCCACCCCCTGTGGTAACAGTCATCCATCTTTGGTTTATATAATTTCTAACTCAACGTTAACATCCATCTTATTTTTGGTCCTAAGTTTGCAACAGGAAACAAAGACTAAGGTATATTATAATATATAGGACACATTTTGATTAATTCATACAAATTAGACATGATTCATTTGTTGGAGTTTATAAGAAATATGAAAAGGAAAACAAAAAAACTGACAAAAAGACAAAAACCCAACACAATAGTTTAAGGTGTAAATAACAAAGGAGACGCACCGTGAAGCAGTGACTAGTCAGAGGTGTGTGTGTGTGTCTTTCACGCACACATTCCCTGAAACACTGGGTGATCCATAAATGTCCAAAAAGAGTTTCCTCAGAGTCTGCTGATTTTTGCACATGGCTGTTCATACACACACACACACACACACACACATATATATATATATTTTAAACACACAGCTCCACAGCGCCCCCTGAGTCTCTGCTAACAGCTGCGAGCCTGCAGCAGCCGATTAGTCATCTTCAGACAACCACAGTGATAAATGAGCCTGGACACACACACACACACACACACACTTACAATAATTAAAGTTGACACAGTAAAGCAAACATGAAAGCCACACACTGCCTCCGTACATTAAACACCACTGATGTTATCAAAGGGGAAATTATTCAAGCATTATTATTAATATTATTAATAATAATGAGTCCCACCCACTCCATGATGTGCTGGTCAGTCACAGGAGAACCTTCAGCACCTTTAGAACCTTTAACTCCACAGAACGCCAAAGGAAATAATTTCTGTCTGTGACGATCAAACTATAATTAATCACTAACATCACAGCTTTGATTGTTGGAAATATCTGTATTATTAATCTTATATTATATTTAATTTTACGACTGTAATGTGTGCACTTGTATCCTTACCTAATTAACAGTATTTTACTTAATTATGTCTTTGTTTAGAGTTTATTCTTTTTATTTGTAATTTCCCCCTGAGATAAATGAAGTACTTCTGATTCTGATCATGGTTGCAACCACTATTTTAATAGTCAACTAGTCATTGATTATTGAAACGATTCATCGACTAATCAGATGATAAATCGTAAAATTATTTGCTCTATGATTAGTCTATAATTTGGCTTGGGGCAAATTATGACAAATAAAAACAATAATTCCCAACTTATAGTGTAAACAGGTTCCTTACAAACACAAATTAAACTGAATAGATCATCACTAGAATGTGCTTCATTAATAACATTTACACATTAAAAACAGCTACAATAGCTGCTGACTCAGCTATTCTTGACTAAGTTAAGTAAAGTCAAGTCAATTGTGTAAATTTAGTGGGTTATAGTTTCACATGTGGAGGTTTCCAAAGACAAGTTAAGATTAGTTACATTACATCAGGTAACATAAGTCAGGCTAGGTTAAGTCAGTATAAATTTAATTAAAGATTAGGGTAAATTCAGCAGATAGATACACTTCACTAATACAAAGGGCATTAGTTTATTGTGACACCCTGTAATCTCACTCCAAACAGTTTATTAATTATTACCCTTATGCAATAGCACGAATGCGATCAGATCAAATTTTCACTCACACACACTGAAAAAAGTGTCGAGTCCTGCAATCACAATATTGAGGGAAAAAAAGAAAAATCGCTTTTAGATTTTCCAAAAATGTTTATTTTGAGCTAGATTAAAGTAAAGAAAATACTATAAGTAAAATATTAACTAGATGGCCAACATGAAATATGATTCTGAACCAAAACTCCAAACTATTTAATTACCGTTACATGCGCCCAGTACAAAACAAAGCCCAAGTCTGTCATGGTAACATTTTAGAACATGACAGGCACCGCAAGACGTTTGACGTTAACCTAACCACTTATAACAAAGCCCAAAACCATGATTATGATATCCACTGTAACGGTTCCTACTATACGGTATGCATTACGATACTAACGGTACCAGTTTCCTCTACTCTCCTCCTGACTTCTCTCTGCACGCTATTCACTTGAAAACAAACCAACATGGCAACCGAACTCCACAGCTGCTGAATGATTGGCTGTTTGCCTGTTACTAGGGATGTAACGATTAATCGTAAGGCAGTTAAAAATCGATTCATAGGTATCACGGTTGATATCGATTTTCTGAAAATTGAATCACAGTACTTTTTTTAACTAGCAGAGGGGCTATCCACAAGTGTAGGCGGCGGGCGGAGTCTGCTAATACTTTGTCTGGCTGCCTTCTACTGTTAAATATGTTAATAAATGATTCATTACCCCTTTAGCACCAAAAGAATATCTGTAATATTACTTGAATATCTGTAAAAGTCACCTTTTTCTATTAGCTCTGTCTGCTAGCATAGCTTCTCTTCTTCACTGCAAGATATCTGCATGCCAACCGACCACTGTGTTACCAGCGCCCTCTGCTGGTCCAAACAAATATGATGTAAATCAGTGTAATCACGGTTTTTTTTTTTAAAGTCCAATTGTTAAGGCACAAAATACATTTTCAGTTGCACTTTTAAAAAGAAAAATAACTATTATGCAGTTTTGCATTGTTTATTATAGAACCAGAATTTAAATTAATAGGCTTCATTTTCATTTGTATTATTCCTTTATTTATTTCATGCAAGATTTATTTTTAGTTAAATTGCATTGTTTTGAATAGTTTATCAAGGAATTCTTTTGACAATGAAAAATAAAAGGAAAATACAGTATTTTTCCCAAAAAAAAAAAAAAATGTCTACATTCCCATTTTGTAAAATAAATCGTGAGAGAATCGTATTGTGAACCCAGTATTGTGAATCAAATCGTATCGGGAGTTGAGTGAATCGTTACATCCCTACCTGTTACTGGTGAAATACAGAGATATGATAGGCTGTTTCTGCACGCTGGGTCCACCCCTCTGTTAGCTGATTGGCTGTTAGTGTGTTTATACCAACATGAAGGAACTGAAGACAGCTCTGCTTTGACAAAAACTCGCCTCAAAACAAACAAGCTAAAGTTTTGTCTCTCCTGGACGCGTGTACGTCTTACAGTCAGAAACACCAAACACATGGCAGAAGCACCAGGCCTGAGCGGCGAGTCTGCCACGCTGCCGTTGTCAGTGACATCACTAATTTTACTCAAAAAAACCAAACTCCAAAAGTCCCATTTGGAACTATTTTGACATTAAACGAGGCAGAGACGGTAAAGAAATGGGACAGTACCGTGGGTATCTATAACAATCCCTGGCATCGACCATCTCGTCCACAACAACTTGTCCCATGGATCTTCTGTAGCTCTGATGAGATGTTAGAATATTACATTCTGATAACGTTCCTCCAAATGACGAATTTTGTAAAGCAGAAGTTCTCGATGAAACAGTTGTACTTGAGGTAACTAGCTGAATATGTACCTACTAGAGGTCGACCGACACATGGTAAACATTTTATTATAGGGAGGATATAAAAAGAGAGAGCAGTGTTACACCTAAGTGAGGGGGGAAGGGAACAGGGAGGAGAGACTCAAGGTAGTAAATGTAAACGTGGGGAAGAGTCAATTATTTTAAAGTGAGATGTGATGTAGTAGTTGTGTATATGGTGACCAGTGTGAAGGTATAATGGTGTGAACAGAGTGGTAATACCTAGAACAGGTATTTAGTTTAAACCCACTATCTACACATTGTACATCATTGTGCTTTACTGCTACTTACCGTACTGTACTTTTGGTTTTAATTAGTTGTGAACAAATATATTTAAAGTTCAAAAAATGTTAAGAGTTCTATTGATGTATTTAGTTTAATTTCTACTATATGTATTTATAACATGAGTGTTTCAATTGTCTTTGATAATCAATTTGCGTTAAAAAAAAGAAAAACAATTGAAAAAAAAATACAATAAAAATAAAAATTGCAGCCTCTGTGATTACTAAATCTGGTTTTATGATTAATGCAATTAATCGTTCAGCCTTACCCGTTATAGATCAAAACAATGCAAAACAAACCTGAGTTAGTCGAACTATGCAAAAAGATTCTGTTATACATTGAAACAATGCTAAAAAGGTCTACCCAGCTCACCTGTTGGTCAGGGGTAGCCTTTGGATCAAAGAATGATGGAATTCAACACAAAACACTAAAGGAGAAAATGGGTTAACACATAGAAGTTGAAAAAAATACACATTTTTATAACATATATAATATAAATATTTTAACATTAATACAATAATTCATTTTTAACAAGTACAGTATTTTCTACAACATACAATGGATAATTTAACAGAAGTTGAATACAATTATAAAACATGAATCCACATCTCATGTGGTCCAGGTCCAGGTCCTCCTCAGACTGCAGGTGATTATTTTTTTCAGACTTTATAATCCATGATGGCGTGAGCTGTCGTCACTTTTATGGATGCTTTGATGCATTTTAATTTTTCTGTGATTTTTCTAGTCTTCATTCACATTTTGTTTCTTCTGAAAATTCCAATCCTGAAAATTTACAATTCTTCTGAAAATGAACGCAGTCGCATGTTTCACGCATCATTGAAAACTGAGTAGAAATCAGATGAATCACTTTAAATGTTAAATAGACATGATTTATATAGAGCTTTATCACCACTGAAACAGTCTCAAAGCTTTACATATCAGCTCATTCACCCAATCACTCTCACATTCACACACCAGTGGGACAGGACTGACATGCAAGGCACTAGTCGACCATTGGGAGCAACTTAGGGTTCAGTGTCTTGCCCAAGGACACTTCCACACATAGTCAGGTACTGGGATCGAACCCCCAACCTCTCAATCAGAAGACGACCCACGACCACCTGAGCCACGGTCGCCCGCTACTTTACAGCGTAGATGTGTGTTTTTATCAGTCTTTTTAAAGCTCACGCTAACATTTGTCGTCTGTCCTCATGGACGTCTCCACGTTTTGATGCGTGTGGCGTTTATGTTAATCACGTCATAATGTTATTTGGATCAATCGATCGGCTGCTGCAGGCTGAGGTCAGGAGTTACACGAGCGTCCCGTGGAGCGCGGCCTTTTCCTGCGCTTGCCGTCAGACTGACAGTTGGTCCCCAACCACATCAGTTATCACTCCCACTTATTCTCCAAACCCCAACACACCCACGCGCACAAACTCAGCCGTGACCTTTAGCGACGACATGGGAAACGAATAAAGGAGGTCAACCTTTAAAACGAGGGAAAAAAGCTTCAAATCACAGCTGTTCACTTTTTATGAAGTCCTGTTTACTCTGAACTAAACCATGACTCCGCAAATATCCACGTGATAAAAATTGGTCAAGTTTTGATGGATTAAATTTGTCAACCTATTTTTAACTAAAAATGCCACTATTTAATAGTTTATCAGAAACTATGACAATGTTTGGATTTGATTTGCTACTCAAACCATGACACAGCAACAAAACAAGCTTCAAACCTGCAAAGCAACACAGAAATACAGATGCAAAAACATTGAAAGAGTGAAAATGCCAAGACGAGAACCATGACACAGCGAAAACACAGCAGAAACATTTGTGGTGTGTGTGAACCACAACTCGGCAGTTGTAGTTGAACAATGTAACCAAGTCATAGTTTAAACAAAGTATGACTATGCATCTATTCTGTGTTGGTTATGTTCAAAGTGTGACTCGTGGCTAATGTTTAGCTAAGCTGTGATAGTTAATAAAGCAACAAAGAAGGTAGACTGGTGATCACACCACGACTCATCATAACCTGAAGATTAGCATGAGCATTAGCAACAACTCTGAGGTCAGCTATAGTGTTCAAACCATGACTCAGCAACAAAAGTGTGCGTCGCTAAACTAGCATGTGTGCACTACATTACAAGCTAACATGTTAATGGGGTGGTAGGTGCTGTTTTAAACCCATAAACTCAGTCAAACCTAAATATGATTTCATTTATTACTTATTTACATTATTTAGTTTCCTTTGTATGTTGTGAAAATACAGTTTAACAAATTTAAAACATAATAATGTGTCAATACTGTGCAAAAAAATACAATCATTGTTATTTATTGGTAATTATTTAAAATTTAAATGAGTTTGACATCCTTGATTTAATTCAAAATAAATAAAAAAGGTTATCATACTATGCGACGACTTGAGATCGACGATGTGCAGAGATGCCCGCCACCGGCGGCCCGACACCGGTAATCCTCGGTGCACTGAAGAACTGCGCATCCACAGTCTAAATAAGTTTGGCTAATCAGGCTAATAATGAGATCCACCTGGACAGGTGCACCGCAGCGGGAATAACGCGCTGTACTCTCATGGTGTGTTCAAGGACACTCGGAAATCTGCCCTTCAATTCAACTTTATTTCTATAGCGCAATTTACAACAACGTCATCTCAATGTGCTTATCATAATATAAAATTCATAATAAAAAAGAGGAAACCCAACAAGATCCACATGAACAAGCATCCGGTGTCACGTACTGAGTTTACCTCCGTACTGAGATTATAACCCTAACATAATCCAATAAACATATAAAACACGTGTCCGTTCACTTTGAAAACAAAAATAAACAAAAATGAATTGTTTTTTTTTAGCAAAAAATTCATTTTCCAATAGTGCGCATGTGCGCGCATGCGCATATACAATCTCAGTACGCTGTGCACTCAGACCGTGACACCGGAGTCTGCTTCATAGATATAATATGTGGTGTAATTGTTTACCGTTTGTGCTATTGAACGTACCCTAGAGCTGTTGTGTATATGTCTATGGCCTGCTCTGTTGATTCATGTGACGTCACATTGCTGCTTCACGACAAAGCTCGAGCGCTAAATTCTGAAAAAGAGCAGGAAGTGAAACTTGAGAATCTGCCGTTTGAAATTATCAAAATGTCCATATTTTGTGTAGTTTATAGCTGCTCCAATCGAGAAAAGGAAAATAGATTTTATAGAGTACCGAAGATTGTCGTTCTGCTCCCCCTCCTCTTCCTCCTCCTCTTCTTCTTCCTCTTCCTCATCTTCTTTTTCCTCCTCCACCTCTATTTCCTCTTCCTCCTTTTCCTCCTCCTCCTCCTCTTCCTCTTCCTCTTCCTCTTCCTCCTCCTCCTCCTCCTCCTCCTCCTCCTCCTCTTCCTCTTCCTCTTCCTCTTCCTCTTCCCCCTCCTCCTCCTCCTCTTCCTCCTCTTCCTCTTCCTCCTCCTCCTCCTCTTCCTCTTCCTCCCCCTCCTCCCCTTCCTCCTCCTCCTTCTCCTCTTCCTGCTCCTCCTCCTCTTCCTCTTCCCCTTCCCCCTCCTCCTCCTCCCCTTCCTCCTCCTCTTCCCCGTCCTTCTCTTCCTCCTCCTCCTCCTCCTCCTCCTCCTCTTCCTCCTCTTTCTCCTCCTACTATTCCTCCTCCTCCTCCTTCTCCTCTTCCTCCTCCTGTTCCTGCTCCTCTTCCTCCTCCCATTCCTCTTCCTCCTTCTCCTCTTCTTCCTCCTCTTCCTCCTCCTCCTTCTGCTCTTCCTCCTCCTGTTCCTGCTCCTCCTCCTCCCATTCCTCTTCCTCCTTCTCCTCTTCTTCCTCCTCTTCCTCCTCCTCCTTCTCCTCTTCCTCCTCCTGTTCCTGCTCCTCCTCCTCCCATTCCTCTTCCTCCTCGTCGTCTTCCTCCTCCACCTCAACCTCCTCTTCCTCCTCCTCCCCTTCCTCCTCCTACTATTCCTCCTTCTCCTCTTCCTCCTCCTGTTCCTGCTTCTCTTCCTCCTCCCATTCCTCTTCCTCCTTCTCCTCCTCTTCCTCCTCCTCCTTCTCCTCTTCCTCCTCCTGTTCCTGCTGCTCCTCCTCCCATTCCTCTTCCTCCTCGTCCTCTTCCTCCTCCTCCTCAACCTCCTCCTCTTCTTCCTCCTCCTCCTCCTCCTCCTATGAAGACAGCACCAATGGCTTTCCCTGAGGACTCTATAGGCGTAGTCGAGGCCTGTGCGCTCCCATGGCGCGGCGTTCACCAGGTGTTGTCTGCAACAGGCAATTAGTAGAATAGGTGTAGCTGTCAATCAGTGGCTGCAGATTAGCTGCTAGGCTGTAATTAGCGGGTTAGCGGGTTAGCGGCTCCTCGGCCCAGAGGATAAAGGCTTTGCCAATAATGGGCCCTGGGGTATTAATTACTGAAGGTCGAAGCTGGCGAAAAGGCCAGGATCTTAGCAGCAGTGCACGTAAGATGATTGTTTAAATTTCAAAAATAATACTGGTCTGACAGTTGTTGGGGTCCCCGGGGGGGGGCGGGTACAAGGTAGCCGAGGTAATTAGTTTGAAGAGGGAAAGGGCATGGTTACAGGCGTGTTTGTGAAGAGCAGGGGGGGGAGGTGGGGGGGGGGGGGGTGGAGTGGGAAAATAACAACAAGAGCTACGAGGGAAGGAGGGAGGGAGGGGGAGGAGTCACATACATGACGGGGTGGAGACAAAAAGACACCACCGATTGTCAACTGGTTTTCAAACATCATGAACTCATTAAGAAGAATCTATTCACTCATTATGTATAAATGACTTTTAGTTTCATCAAAACATTCCCTTTGATCTCATCAAACGCTCTTAACAGGTGGTGTTCAGATTCCAGTGGTGATCATGTTATCTTGTGACTGATGTAAAGAAATGAACTCTATGGCTATGAGGGTCAGAATCATTAAGTTAATTAAAACCTGATGCATCACCAGTTACAACAATGGTTCTCACAGAGTCTTTGTCTTCCTCTAAAACACGTAAGTTAAGATAAACCAAAGTTCTCGTGCAGACGTCAGGATGGTAAACTGTGAGGGTTTAAATCTCTCCTGATATCTGAGTCCAAACGTTAAGTAACTCAAAGTGCAGATGCAGAAAAAAAAAGATTTACTACACGACTGGTTTACGCTGAGCAGCAGCTTTTATGGACTTCTTTTGGTCTGTTTGGACTGGATTTAATGTTCCTGATCAGAACCACTTCACCACCTGCTGCTGCTCAACCTCCACTGGAACCAATCACAACTAAGGATTTAATAATCAAACTAATCATTAAAAACACTTTACCATGATAGACACATATCCACATTTTAACTTCTCAGAGGAATTAACTCTTTTCACTTCTGCTGAGTCATGGTTTAATGCATTTGGAGATACCGTTAAAAATGTGACATTATTACAGAGATCTGTGCAAGCGTAAGTTTGTTTTAAAAATCAACCCTACTTGAGAATTGTTGCTGCATCATGGTTTCACTATCATAGCTGAGTCATATGTGCAGCATTGTTGCTGACTCGGTTTAAGTATTGTTGTTGAGTCATAGTTTCAGTGTTATAATGAGTCATATATTAAGTGTCCCTGACTCAGTTTCAGTGTTGCTGAGTCATGGTTTAAGCACCTTTGCTGCATCGCTGTTTAGGGAATGTTGCTAAGTCATAGTTTCAGTGTTGTTGCTGAGTCATAGTTTCAGTGTTGTTGCTGAGTCATAGTTTCAGTGTTGTTGCTGAGTCATAGTTTCAGTGTTGCTGGTATGAACACCACAGTCTATCATGTAATGAGTTATAATATATGTTTTAATGCGCTATACAAATATGTTGGCCTTGCCTGAGTTGTATTGCTGAGTCATGGTTTGAACACTGAGGATGATGATGTCATTGAGCTCTGTAAATCTGCTCTCATGTAAAACTCTCCACCTGTGGACTCCCACTGCTCCATGGAGTCAGAGCTGCAATAAACATGTCACACACACACACACACACACACACACACACACACACACACACACACACACACACACACACACACACACACACACACATAAACCTGTATAGCAGTGCATGCTCGAACCAGCCTGGGGCCGTTAAAGTCATTTTTACATATTTTTTATTTTCTGTGGCGCTAAAGCTGCAGCCGAACGCTCTTCAAACACAGCTTTATTAAAAATAAGTTATTAACGAGCAAAAATAGGCAATTCTGCAGGATCAATAGATCTTTTGTTACAAACATAAAAAATAGATCTATTTGTGATGTGTAACGATTAAAACATGTTTGGGTTAGCTTAGCACATAGCAACCAGTCCCAAATGTTTGGGTTAGCTTACCATGTAGCAACCAGTCCCACATGTTTGGGTTAGCTTAGCATGTAGCAACCAGTCCCACATGTTTGGGTTAGCTTAGCATGTAGCAACCAGTCCCACATGTTTGGGTTAGCTTACCATGTAGCAACCAGTCCCACATGTTTAGGTTAGCTTAGAATTTAGCGACCAGTCCCACATGTTTAGGTTAGCTTAGAAGTTAGCGACCAGTCCCACAGGTTTGAATTAGCTTAGCATGTCACAACCAATCCCACATGTTTGGTTAGTTTAGCATGTAGCAACCAGTCCCACATGTGTGGGGCTGCTTAGCATGTAGCAACCAGTCCCATATGTTTAGGTTAGCTTAAAATTTAGCAACCAGTCCCACAGGTTTTAATTAGCTTAGCATGTCACAACCAATCCCACATGTTTGGTTAGCATAGCATGTAGCAGAGCTGGCTGAGGGGGTCAACGGTGAAGGGGCGGGGCTTTGTTATCAAGTTGCCATATTGTAAAGGCTTTAAAAAGACACACAGAGTGATGTTATCAGATGTTATTAGATGCTATTAAAATTATTAAATGTCATTAAATTATATTAAATGTTATTAAATGTTATTAAATTATATTAAATGTTATTAAATTATATTAAATGTTATTAAATGTTATTAAATTATATTAAATGTTATTAAATTATATTAAATGTTATTAAATTATATTAAATGTTATTAAATGTTATTAAATTATATTAAATGTTATTAAATTATATTAAATGTTATTAAATGTTATTAGAAGCTATTAAATGTTATTAGATCTTATTAGATTTTATTAGATGTTGTTAAATGTTATTAAATATTATTAAATGTTATTAGATATTTTTAGATGTAAAATAGTGGGAAAATTAATTATTGAGGGGAATTACATTCAGAGCTGAGTCTTAATTAATAAAGTGATGAGCAGCACAAAGGAACAATTAAACATTAAATAGATACTTATGAACCTAATAATCATCAAATATTAGACAAATCATTCACATGTAAGTCATATTGAGACATTACATTAAACAAAACATACTGGATTAATTTATTTTAAAAAGTAATGATAATAACAATAAATAAATCAAAATTATTCCTCTAAAATCTACTGTGATAAAGATCAAACACTGTTTGAAGTCCATCAGCCCTGATATTTCTCAGCATTTAACAAAAACTAATAAACTAACACTTTTAAATGTGTAAATAATACATTTTTTTTTGTTTTGTTTTTTGTTTTTTTTCTCTACTTGTCTGCACATGATGTCAAAGGTCAACACTACAAGAAGTGCAATCTTTTTTTAGACAGCAATGCATTGTATTTATTTATTTTTGTTATTGCAATTAAACAAATTGCATTATTTTATTGCATAATTGTGACCATCACCAGCCCTCCCTAAGGAAGGGTAAGAAACACTTTATTATAGGGAGAATATAAAAAGGGAGAGCAGTGTTACACCTAGATGAGGGGGTGGGGGGTGGGGGTGGAAGAGAGCAGGGAGGAGCGATTCAAGGTAGAGAAATGGAAGGGTGGGGAGGAGTTGATTACTGTAAAGTGAGAGGTGTGAGGTTTAACTATAATGGTGGTGTCTGTGGACAGAGGGAAGGTGGTAATACCTGAAACAGGTATTTAGGGTCAACGTGTCTAAAGTTAAGCCCACTACAAGTTTTATCCACAGTCCAAGACATGCTAGTGCATCGTAGACTGATGTATGTGTAAGATACTGCTACTGTAAACCCAAGCGCTGCCCTGGACTCGAGGACACAGCCAGAATAGCAGAAAGAGCGGGGGCCAGCCAGCACAGGCAACCCCCCCCGGCCGAGCAGCCACCCAGACACCCCCAAGACACCAAGCCGAGAGGCAGCCACCGCCCCCCCACATACACACCCGAGAAAGCACCTAGAAGCTTAGGAGCCGGCGTACTCCGCCGCCGCCCCCAACCCCCAACCCCAAGGCCCCCCACCGGTCAAGCCAGCCGGCCAAGCCCGCCGGCCCCCAAGAGCATGTTTTAGTTGTTAGAGTGATGCGACCCATTACATCACATTATGCAAATTGGATGAGTACAGCTGAACATTTAGAATTCATGTGAGTCAGATTGATAATAATATATATTATATATAATTTTATAATACACAACCAATCAGAAGTCTGAGGAGTCATGTGACCTGAAGCAGCTTGTGTGTGTGTGTGTGTGTGTGTGTGCGTGCGTGCGTGCGTGCGTGTGTGTGTGTGTGTGTGTGTGTGTGTGTGTGAGATAGATAAAGGAGGTGAATGTGTTGCTCACTAACAAATATAGAAAATACCAAAGTCGTCCCTGAGGTGGACCTGCCCGAGGTCGTCACACACACACACACACACACACACACACACACACACACACACACACACACACACACACACACACACACACACACACACACACACACACACAACACACACACACCACACACACACACACACACCATACTGGGAGTGAACCTGAATCATGAGTGGAAGCTTTTTCCCACGTCTGAACTTCAACTCCCAGCATGCACTCCTGCCATCTGCTGCTGTCCTTCTTTAAATACCACCTCTGTTCTCTGACCTTTGCTTCATGCCCTCATCTCACATCTGTTTACAGCTCACAGAGGTGAAGATACTCATGTTTCACTTAGACTTCATTCATCTACACACTCATTTCATCTGTCAGACACTTCATGTTTAGAAACACACAAATGTTCATAAATAATGAGCATTAATTAGCTTCATTATTATTATTATTATTATTATTATTATTATTGTACATCGTACAGGTTGATTTTCTTGAAATATCAAACTAAAATCAGAAATTAACAAAATTAATTTAAAATATACTTAATCATGTAATGATTATAGTTTTGCACACTCAAATAACTTGATCATTACTGTTGTAAAATATGTGTTATTTTTTATTAATTCAGAATTTTGACCTTTTTTAATAAATGTAACATTTTTTTTTTTTTTTTTTCACCCATTTTGTTGAAATTTTGTTGTGATGGGGACCCTGAAAATGTACTTCAAAGGGGGGCGCAACAGAAAAAGTTTGGGACCCACTGAATTAACCCAAACATAAAATAAATATGTTTATTTACTAAGATTTGAAAAACGTTGAGCATATTTGAAGTATTTTGGTGCCTTTAAAAGTGTCTGAAACGTCACTAAGAAATGCAGTTCCTTGGCCTCCTTGTAGGGGGCAGTGTTACACACACGTTTTTCTAACTTTAAACAAGAGGAAAGAAGAAAACGAGGTGAAAAAATAGAAAAAAACATTTTGGAAAAAGAGGTAAATGAGAGATTAATGAATCTATCTATCTATCTATCTATAGATAAATAAATAGATAGAAACAAGAAAATTTCAGCCCTATCAAAAAAATAATAATAAATAAATCAACAAATGGGTGAAAAATATAACTTTTATTAAAAAGGTAAACATCTCGTCTAGTATTTTTCAAAACCAGAAATGTGTGTGTGTGTGTGTGTGTGTGTGTGTGTGTGTGTGTGTGTGTGTGTGTGTGTGTGTGTGTGTCGTACGTCAGCTGACGTGCGCTCCGCTCCACGTTTGTCGGGTTAATCCCATAAACGCTGACAGCCATATTGCTGACACGGCGGCTAATAGGACTAACAGATTATTAGCTGAGTAACATTCCTCCATCATCACGGCCCTGCCTGTCAATCACCGACACAATTAAATTGTTTAATGAATAAATTTGCATTGATAAGGCGGGGCTGCGGGGGAACATCTGCTTGCCGCCGTTTTAATGGCGGCGGCATCAGACGCACATATGGAGGCCGAGTGGAGGGGCTGTTTGATGCTAACTAAATGAAAAGTATCACTCACATTAATTTGGCTTGTTTGACAGTCAGGAAATCACTTAGTAAGAGTGATTCGCCCCAATTACAGCGAGCACAGCTGATTGTGAGGCACAAACAAACGCCGACTCAGCGGCCGCAGCGTGAAGTTCACATGCTAATTGTACGTCTTCACATCTGTCTTCATCTGCCTTCTCCTCACAACTAAGTGCAGCGTGGATATACATTTCAAAATAAGACGTAATTACTGCAGACTTCAGCGTCGTTAGGCGTGAAACAAACATAAATATTTATTTCCTCCTTTTTCTCCATCTGAGGAACGACAGAACGTTCCAGTGACTTCAACAAGAGTCACAAACCCAGGCAAAGTTTCTTTACATGTAGCCTCGGTCTGAATATGTGTTCAAGTCCATAGTAAGAAAGAAAGAACTCAACTAGATCCACATGAACAAACATTTAGTGTCAGTGGGAAGAAAAAACTCCTTTTTTATAGAAATAAATCTCCATTAGAACCAGGTCCAGAGGTGGAGAACATCTGGTTCCACTGGTTGTTGTTAGTGAACAGAAGGACAAACAGAATAGAATAGAAGGATAGACCATCAGAATGTTCTAGACTAGTTAAGCTGTGAACCATTGATCAGGAACCACCAGCTCCAGCATCAAAACACCAGAAAAGAGAACCCTCAGAGTTAGAGGAGAAGACACAGACTGCAGAACAACATGATACACTATGATACACTCCTTCCTAGTGGTTATGTTAATATTAATATTAAATGTATTACAGCATCCTCCATGATCTGAGATGTTACCACTACAGACCAGGTTTCATCTTCTACTGATCACATGTATTGATCTATGTGTGGACATCAGTGTAAATGGTGTGAAGCAGTGTGAGCAGTATGATGGTTATACAAAATAAACATATTAAAAAAACATTCCACAAAATGACAAAAGCATAAAAAACAACAACAGAACACAAACTGTATTTTAAACTATGAACGTTAACGTAGAGCAGTACCTGGTTCAGCCTGTGGGGGCGGTGTGTGTGTGTGTGTGTGTGTGTGTGTGTGTGTGTGTGTGTGTGAAACTGATGGAATGATTTGAACTTTCCAAAGTAAACATAGAATCAGAATCTTTCTGATCATTAGAACACGTCCTGTTTCCTCTGCTGGGATTTAAACATTCCTCCTCCCACGATGGGTTTGTGTACCCCCGGGGTTCGTCCCACAATGCACCACAGTGTGTGTGAGGATGAAGAGGAGGATGAAGAGGAACAGAGTGGACGCTCCCAGTCCCTGAGGTTGATGAACCTGAGAGAAGAGGGAGAGTCAGGGCCACACACACACACACACACACACACACACACACACACACACACATCACACACACACACAAACAACACACACACACACACACACACACACACAACAAACAGTGTAAAGTAAAAAGTGTTTTTTCTACAGCTATGATTGAGGTTCCCACAGGTGAAACTCTGACCCTCACGTGTCAGATAGACGGACGGATGGATGGACGGATGGACAGACAGACAGACAGACAGACAGACAGACAGATGGATAGATAGATAGATGGATAGACAGACGGATGGATGGATGGATGGATAGATAGATAGATGGATGGATGGATGACAGATGGGTAAGGAATGATGGATGAGTGACAGGTGGATTATTGATGACTGTCACTCACAGTGATCATAGGTCAGATTTGATGCAGTTTAAGATAAGATAAGTTAATCTAACATGAGAGGATACATCAAGATTAGATCAGATCAATAAGGATAAGAAAGAAATCTGATTGGATCAGATCAGTTAGGAAAAGCTAAAGATAAGATAAGTTAGTGTAAAACAAGTTAAGCTAATATTTCTCATGATAAGATAAGATACTGTAAATGATGATAAGATAAATTAGTATGAGATCAATTCAGATTAGTTAGTGTAAATCAGTCAGGATGAGATAAGTTAGGTTAAGATCAGCTAGATTTCAGGATAATTTAAGTTGGGATAAGATAAGTAATAAGTTATGGTGTCGTGTTAAACACGTAACGGAGGAAAGTTTTATTTGTGTTATTGTTAAATGCTGAGAAACGTAAAAAACTGAACGTATGATTAAAGTCGCTGTGGGATGAAGAACCATAACGTAGGATAATAACTCCTCCTCCTGCTCGTCTTCATCACCTCACACGTTCCCAGCGTTAACAATGTGTCAACAACATGCTGACATGGTCCAGATGTCAGAAACATCTAAACATCTGGAGCAGAGCTCAGCTCATTGTTCTTCTCACAAAGACATGATGATTGTTTCTGCTGCACGAGAACAAGAGAAGAAGAAGAAAAAAGGAAAGAAGAAAGGCCTCGTGGGCGCTAAAAAGAGAAGAAGAACAGCTGCTACGTAGCATTAGCCGTTAGCCGCTTCACCTTCACCTTTTTTATGTGTGTGTGTGTGTGTGTGAGATTTCACATTTACACACATTTTTCTCTGTGACAGAATCAGGTGAAGATGGTTCTCACCTGTTGGTTCATGTGATGGAGGTGAGACGACAACACAACATAGACACTTTACACACTGTGAGCTTTAACACACATCCAACACATACATCACAAATATAAGTACAAGGATGATTAATGATGATAGATCACCTTAATTATCACATATCTAGAGCTACACACATGACAGTTAGTGGGATTAGAACCAGTGACCTTCCAAATACAAACCAGCTTACTAATAAAATGTCAGTAATATTATACTTATTACAAATGTCAGTAACGCTCATTACAACATATTTTAACCTGAGATATGAAAAACAGCAGCAGTAAGAAACACGAGGAGCGATGCTACGCTAACACGCTAGCAGAGAGAGATGCAGACATGGAGCAGAGAAAAGAAGAAGAAAGTGTAGAAAACAATCAGACAAAGCAGCAGAAATGAAGTTTCTCTAAGTCTGACGTGTTATTAGAGCCAAGGTAAGCTAACGTTGTCATAGATAGTGGTACCGTACTGTACAGTATGGTCATGGGTCATGCAGCTATCTAGTGTGTTATTATTACAAACAGCGACATAACGCTAATACCGTAAGGCACCGTATGGTTGAGTCTCAGACAGATCACATTCCTGATCTTAAATGTGTTAAAAAGTTTTTGGTTTTTATAGAGACGTTCACAGTAGAAATGTAGCTAGCTAGCTAGCAGCTAAAAGCATTAGCCGCTGCCATCATTGATTTTACTGGTGGTCATGTTATCTTGTGACTGGTTTGTATTGAGCGCTGATATGAAATAGTGTTACACTTTGACTGGTCGCCATGGTAGCAGCAGTAAAACATAAAAAATAGAATGAAAGAATAGAAACAAAAAGAAATAGATTGTGAGTCTTGTCATGTCATAAAGCTATCGGTTACATTCTAGTTGTTTTTAGCTCTATGTGTTTCATATACATAGGTCTAGACTTTAATATTTACCATATCTTTATCATAACTTATCAGACTTTAACTTTGACTGTTTTTGCTATTCTGACGGTCATTGTTACTTATTGTTCCATGACAATAAGTAACTGTGTATATTATATATAGTTGTTGGTCATGATGTTATAATATGGATATATAATCAGCTGTGATAACTCAAACATAGTGTAACACATTACAATTCACAGACAGTAATACTGTAACTAATTACTTTTAAATAGGGTTAGGGTTAGTAATTACTAATATGTAATGTATTATAATTTTAAAGTAACTTACCCAACACTGTCTTAACATTATTTAGTCCTTTCTGATCTAAACTTGAATTGTCTTAACAGAACTACTTTAGTCTTTTTCCCTTTTGTCTTGTTCTAGAACACACTGTCTAGTCTAGTTCTTTTATGTCTTTTATCAGAGAATAATATCTGTCTAAATCTTGTCTTTTTCTCTTGTTTTTATTTCAAACATAAAGTCTGATTGATTGATTGATTATATATCAACACATCAACAGATGTGTGTGTGTGTGTGTGTGTGTGTGTGTGTGTGTGTGTGTGTGTGTGTGTGTGTGTGTGTGTGCTGCCCCCTGCTGGTCACACCACATCACGTTAAAACTGCTGCATTCTCACATCTTAAAATCTGTAAAATAACTTCATATTAATGTCGCTCATTAAAAACCTTTATAATTTAATTCATACATTTAATTATGGAAAGGACATAAAACCTTATTTATCTTTAATAAATATGAATCTTATTTCTGTTGTTTTCATAATACTTATAAATAAATAATTCACTTTTTTAACAATATTGAAATACTAAAGTACATTAAAACAAAAAAATGAAATAATAAGAAATTAATATGTTAATATTCATATAAATAATATAGTATATAAATAATGGTAATAACACTTTCAATAATAATAATAATAATAATAACAAATCAATAAACTAGGTTGTCATTATTTGTTTTATTAAGGTTTTTTATTTTATATCTACACAATAAAAAAATCTAACTTTATTATTGTGTGTGTGTGTGTGTGTGTGTGTGTGTGTGTGTGTGTGTGTGTGTGTGTGTGTGTGTGGTAAAGCGAGGGAGGAAACAGCCTCTTGTCTTTTCCAGTGCAGGTCGTACAGATGGGAAGTCATTTTTATTCGTCTTGAGGCGTCTCGTCACATCTGTGCTTCCAGATGTCTAATGAATAGCGGAGCAGGCCGAGCTGTCGCCTCATAAATACATAAATACTGCAGCTCTGCGCGTGGCGCCACGTGCCGCCGTCGCCATGTGCCGACACCGCCCGCCATCGCCCCGCTGTAGCTTCACCGGTGCAGAACAACCACATCGACCCACAGCAGCTGCTGCACGAACCACTTTTATTAGTATTAATATAATACACTCACACTCACCCTGCTCAGTTAGCACTGCTACATGCTAAGCTATCCCCGACACGTAACAAAGGTCACTGCTACATGCTAAGCTATCCGTAACACGTGACTAAGGTCGCTGCTACATGCTAAGCTATCCCCAACACGTGACAAAGGTCGCTGCTACATGCTAAGCTATCCCCAACACGTGACAAAGGTCGCTGCTACATGCTAAGCTATCCCCGACACGTAACAAAGGTCACTGCTACATGCTAAGCTATCCGTAACACGTGACTAAGGTCGCTGCTACATGCTAAGCTATCCCCAACACGTGACAAAGGTCGCTGCTACATGCTAAGCTATCCCCAACATGTGACAAAGTTCGCTGCTACATGCTAAGCTATCCCCAACACGTGACAAAGGTCGCTGCTACATGCTAAGCTATCCCCGACACGTGACAAAGGTCGCTGCTACATGCTAAGCTATTCCCAACACGTAACAAAGGTCACTGCTACATGCTAAGCTATCCGTAACACATGACTAAGGTCGCTGCTACATGCTAAGCTATCCCCAACACGTGACAAAGGTCGCTGCTACATGCTAAGCTATCCCCGACATGTAACAAAGGTCGCTGCTACATGCTAAGCTATCCCCAACACGTAACAAAGGTCGCTGCTACATGCTAAGCTATCCGTAACACATGACTAAGGTCGCTGCTACATGCCAAGCTATCTCCAACACGTGACAAAGGTCGCTGCTACATGCTAAGCTATCCCCGACACGTAACAAAGGTCACTGCTACATGCTAAGCTATCCGTAGCATGTGACAAAGGTCGCTGCTACATGCTAAGCTATCCGTAACACGTAACTAAGGTCGCTGCTACATGCTAAGCTATCCCCAACATGTGACAAAGGTCTCTGCTACATGCTAAGCTATCCCCGACACGTGACAAAGGTCACTGCTACATGCTAAGCTCACCCAACACGTGAGAAAAGTTGCTACGTGCTAAGCTAAAAAAAAGTACTGGTCTCTGTATGGAGTTCCTTTAGTCTCATAAACCTACAAAATATGACCAAAAATTACACAAAATAAAGCATTTCCAGAGGAAGAAAAATACATTCAGTTTCCTGTAAAAATGTTGGGGTTTAAGAGGATGTGTTTAATTAATAACTTTATTTGTATAGCACAATTTCCAACAAAGTCATCTCAATGCACTTATATAAATAATCTAAAATTCATAATAAGAAAGAAAAAACCCAACAAGATCCACATGAACAAGTATTTAGTGACAGTGAGAAAAAACAGGAATAAATCTCTGTTAGAACCAGGTTCAGAGGTGGCAGCCATCTGCGTGGACTGGTTGTGGTTAGTAGACAGAAGGACCAACAGAACAGGATATAGAGATAGAACACCAGAGTGTTCCAGACTAGTTGAGTTGTGAACCACAGATCAGGAAGTGACATCATCAGCTTCACGACACCTGTAGTTATTGTGTAGTGTTTGTGTAATGGTTGTGTAGTGGTTGTGTAGCAGTCGTGTGTGTGTGTGTGTGTAGTGGTTGTGTAGCAGTAGTATGTGTGTGTGTAGTGGTTGTGTAGCAGTAGTGTGTGTGTGTGTAGTGGTTGTGTAGCAGTAGTGTGTGTGTGTGTGTAGTGGTTGTGTAGCAGTAGTGTGTGTGTGTTGTAGTGGTTGTGTAGTAGTAGTGGTTGTGTTGTAGTGGTTGTGTTGTAGTGGTTGTGTGTAGTAGTGGTTGTGTAGCAGTAGTATGTGTGTGTGTAGTGGTTGTGTAGCAGTAGTATGTGTGTGTAGTGGTTGTGTAGCAGTAGTGTGTGTGTGTGTAGTGGTTGTGTAGCAGTAGTATGTGTGTGTGTGTGTAGTGGTTGTGTAGCAGTAGTGTGTGTGTGTGTGTAGTGGTTGTGTAGCAGTAGTGTGTGTGTGTGTGTGTAGTGGTTGTGTAGCAGTAGTGTGTGTGTGTGTGTGTAGTGGTTGTGTAGCAGTAGTGTGTGTGTGTAGTGGTTGTGTGTGTGTGTAGTGGTTGTGTGTGTGTGTAGTGGTTGTGTAGCAGTAGTGTGTGTGTGTGTGTGTGTAGTGGTTGTGTAGCAGTAGTATGTGTGTGTGTGTGTGTGTGTAGAGGTTGTGTAGCAGTAGTGTGTGTGTGTGTGTGTGTGTGTAGTGGTTGTGTAGCAGTAGTGTGTGTGTGTGTGTGTGTGTAGAGGTTGTGTGTGTGTGTAGTGGTTGTGTAGCAGTAGTGTGTGTGTGTGTAGTGGTTGTGTAGCAGTAGTGTGTGTGTGTGTGTGTAGAGGTTGTGTAGCAGTAGTGTGTGTGTGTGTGTGTGTAGTGGTTGTGTAGCAGTAGTGTGTGTGTGTGTAGTGGTTGTGTAGCAGTAGTGTGTGTGTGTAGTGGTTGTGTAGCAGTAGTGTGTGTGTGTGTAGAGGTTGTGTAGCAGTAGTGTGTGTGTGTGTGTGTGTGTAGTGGTTGTGTAGCAGTAGTGTGTGTGTGTGTAGTGGTTGTGTAGCAGTAGTGTGTGTGTGTGTAGTGGTTGTGTAGCAGTAGTGTGTGTGTGTAGTGGTTGTGTAGCAGTAGTGTGTGTGTGTGTGTGTAGTGGTTGTGTAGCAGTAGTGTGTGTGTGTGTAGTGGTTGTGTAGCAGTAGTGTGTGTGTGTGTAACAGTAGTGTGTGTGTGTAGAGGTTGTGTAGCAGTAGTGTGTGTGTGTAGAGGTTGTGTAACAGTAGTGTGTGTGTGTGTAACAGTAGTGTGTGTGTGTAGAGGTTGTGTAGCAGTAGTGTGTGTGTGTGTAGCAGTAGTGTGTGTGTGTGTAGCAGTAGTGTGTGTGTGTAATCCTCTCATCATGACCTCCTCACCTTCTCCGTCGTCACTAAACGTTTCATTTAAAGCCTCATTTGCTTTCAGCTGCTGCAGCGTCGTCTCGTCTTAATGTTTCTTTAGTGGAGACGAGACTGTGAAGGTCAGCAGATTAAAACCTGGATTCATCAGATCATTACCAGGGTCCATTAACGACTCGGCTTGGGCCCAAAAACCACAGAGTGGACACCAGCCAAGCCCCAAGTCCTGGTCCTTTCAGTCCTTTTAGTCAGGCACACAGTGGACACCACACTGACCAACATGTTTCACTCTGTGATGTCACTTCTTTACGTTAATATGACACGTCTTTGTTTCTACTAATCTTCTTTTCCCAAACCAAGGCCTGTTGGATCCTGATCAGTTCATCTTATATTTTATATTTATATTTCACTGCGACCTCGATGAAAAACCAAAACTAACAAATGAAAAAAATTTAAAATTCCAAATATGCTGTAGTTTTACTTTGAAATAAATTTAAAGCAGATACTTCAACTGTTTCCGACGCAAAAACCTTCTTCCTTTTTATACATTTGTAATAAAATAAAGGAATTGTAAAATTGTACAAAAAAATACATTAGACAATAAAAACACAATTTTTTTATAGGCTTAAAAACGAATTAAAAACTACATATTGGCCACTTATTTATTTTTTTTTTTACATCAAACAGTGAATTTGCAAAAAGCTAAAGAATCTTTACTGAGTTAATCAATAAGTGCAGATGAAAGGACATGTTTTAAGATGAGATCATATAAGATGAGTTAGAAAAAGTTCAGATTGAATAAGATTATAGTAAATAATGAATAATGAATATTCATTAATAATAGGAAGTAAAACACACACACACACACACAGAGTGAGAACATGCAAACCTGATGATGTGACATATATATATATATAAATATATAAATATATTTATATATTTATATGAGCGTGCTCATTAGAGACAAAGCAGTAATTGTTTTAATGTATTTGTTTATGGCACATGGTACACCACACGTCCTCCTTTATTGGAAACATATGGAAGTCATTCATCACCATTAGCAACCATCGCACTAAATGATTCTATTAACTCATTTGTAACTTTACACTTTTTTAATCAAACACATGCTGCGAGACGTAATGTTCCCATAATGCACTGGGGCTTTGAAAAGAGAGAGAGAGAATGTTCCCTGCAACAGGGAAATAAAGAGAGGAGGAGAAGGAGGGATGGAAACAAACAGACAGAGGAGGAGAAAATGGTTTTACCTGAACACAGCTCTGCCCTGAGGCTCAGAGGGCCTCAGGGCAGAGCTGCATGGTGGAGACCACAAGGGGAAACGACTGACATTCTATCTATGCAGTTATCATATCAATATACCAATATTCTATCCATGCAGTTATCATATCAATATACCAATATTCTATCTATGCAGTTATCATATCAATATACCAATATTCTATCTATGCAGTTATCATATCAATATACCAATATTCTATCTATGCAGTTATCATATCAATATACCAATATTCTATCTATGCAGTTATCATATCAATATACCAATATTCTATCTATGCAGTTATCATATCAATATACCAATATTCTATCTATGCAGTTATCATATCTCATTTTACCAATATTCTATCTGTACGGTGTGACTAAGACTAAACCTTACCCTATAAAATGTTGTGACATTGGGTTATAATCTAAATCTAACTCTAACTCTAAAACTCTATGTACGTGTACTTTGGTAACCGTAGCAACAGCACCAGGGGTTTTTCGCACGGCAACCGTACAAATAGACACTTCTCTTTTCATTCACAGGATGACACAGTCACCACTCAGACTGTAACACCTCACATTAGACACCTGTAGTAGGTTTGTCATTAACAATCAAATATTTACCTATAAGTCCCACAATCTGTCTTTTATTTTGAAAAATGTGACTGTTTTTCATCTAAAATTATCCTTTAAATATGCAGATATGATCTTTTCTTGTGCACATTTTTCTAGGGTATAATTTGTTTTTACTTTTGGAGAATTGTCTGTCCTCAAGAAAAAAAGTGTCTTGTCTCATGTAGAATTTGTCCTTTTTTAGCAGAATGTTTTTTCTCATGTCAAATTACTTTTTTCTTCATGTTGGAATTTTTCTTTTTTCGTGCAAAAATGTGTCTTGTTTCATGATTCATGCCTAACTTGTCTTACTGTACGTCACTCAAATCTAAATAAAACAAAACGAGTGACAATTCCTGTTCCCATGGCGACTTGACCATGAACATCTGGAACCAAAGCAGAGGTGGTGAATAAAAGACGAGGCTCCCATTAAGGCCCTAAAGAGACGGACATCAAACGTAGCAATGGAGGACAAGGAGCCAGGATCATCACACACACACACACACACACTCTCACACACACATACTCACACACTCACACACACACACACACACACACACTCTCACACACACACACACACACACTCACACACATACTCACACTCTCACACACACACACACACACACACACACACTCACACACACTCTCACACACACACACTCACACACATACTCACACTCTCACACACACACACATACACACACACTCACACACACACACTCCACAGATTAAAGAGGGAAAGGACAGAACACACTCTAAGCCCCGCCCACCACAGATCAACAATCAATCACTGATAGATGACAGAATCAGATTAGATTACATTAGAATAGATTAGATTAGACAGAGTAGATTATACTAGATTAGATCATTAGATCAGATCAGATCAATTTAGATTAGATTACATTAGATTAAATAGTTTAGATTAGATCAGATTAGTTTAGTTAAGTTAAGTTAAATTAAGTTAAATTAAGATTAGATTACATTAAATTAAATTAGATCAGATCATATTAGATTGGATCATATTAGAATAGATTATATTAGTGGGTGTGCGACCTAAATTTGGGCCCTGAACCACGAGCTGAGAGCCTCTGTTGTCATTTAATATAAATATAGAGAATAAAGTGTTGTAGGCTGCTCTCCTCTCCTCATATATGAAATATTTTGAGCTGATTTTGTGTTTTAATGGATCAGAAATGTTGATCCAGGATTGGTGTTTATTTGTAGCATCGTTAGCGTTGTTAGCGTTGTTAGCGTGGACTGTGTTTTGCTGCCAATGGCTCCATTTGTTCTGAGAGGAGAATAATGTCATGTAATAATGGATGTTTGTGCTGCTCAGACCTGGACTCATTAGTTCTAACAATCACTGATAATTAGTGTAAATGGACTTTGGTGCAAAGCCACTGAGTTCTCCAGGTTTCAGGGTCAGGACGTGTGAGCTGAAGAAGAGTGGGAACACTGGGATCCGACCCTATCTGAGCGTTATAGAGCTGTGAACCTGTGAATGAAAACATGATAAAAACACATAAACACGTTTCACTGGATCATGAACAACAAACACTTCATATTTTATTTATCTTTACAGGTTTGTTTTTGTGAGACTTTGTAATTAATTCATCTAATTAATGTGTAATATGAAGAAAGGATATTATGATTGTTCACAAAGCACTAACATTATTAACTAAGATATATTCATGCTTTTCTGGATTTTTAATAAACTTTCTAAAACAAATGTGTTTTTGTGAAATAAATGATGCATTATTTTCCATCCAGTGTTTTTATTTAAACTAAAATCAACACAGCAACGACTTCACCTCTGGTTCTCCTGTTTCTTGTGTTGTGCTCTGTGCATCAGTTTTATGGTTGTACCAGGAACTAAAGACATGAGAAAGGTTCCACGTTGTTTGGAGTGAAAAAAAAAGAAGGGATTAACTACGTTATTTTTTAGTGCGTTATTTACTGTAATTATTAATTGATTATTATTAATTGTAATTAACACAATTAATTAATCACAATTAACACAATGAAGTCCCAGCACGACGGACAGTCTGTGCAGCAGACACTGTTATTGTGATGTCATATTTCTATGAATGAAACCTGAACATGATTCATAAATGTGGTGTTTGATGTGTTTAAAATGTTTTTTTGTGTATTTTTTTGTGTATTATGTGTAGTGATCTTAGTTTTTTTCATTGTGAGTTTTCTTTAAGTCATTTTATTCTCATCTTGGAGTCATTTAGTGTGGTTTTATGTTCATTATGTATATTTTTGTAGCTGTTTGTGTTCATATTGTGTATTTTTGTGGGATTATATCTGTTGACATAATTCATATAAGATAACATGATTATATTATAATTACATTATAACAGTTGTAGTGATGCCTTTAATGGTGAATACTGTGAATATGAACCACGTGTTCATCACAACACAATGAAAACACATTATAACCAGTCACAACATAACACAACGACCACTTTAACTGAAACACATAAACACCTGTTT